>NC_053024.1:317808449-318108449 GCF_003073215.2 Triticum urartu | reverse complement strand
AGCCATTTGTTGCAGCCCCTGGACCAGGCTGTGAAGTCCCCGGGCCGGGTGCGACTGCCGCAGTCCCCGTGCCACCTATCGAAGTCCCCGGGCCGGCTGCTGAAGCTCTTGAGTCAGATCCGACTACTTCGGGGGCAGCCGCCACGAAGATGGACTTGGATTCTAGAGAAGGCTGAATCGAGGGCTTACGGAGGCACTAAAGGGAGACGCCGGCTGGTATTGCTTGATGGGTGGAGCCGATCCGTGCCAGGGTATCAGCTGGCTCATTTTTGTTTCATGGCACGTGAAGGAACTCGCACCCCTCAAAATATCCGCTGAGCTGCTGAACGAGGAAGTGGTAACTTGCCATATTTGCATCCTTGGTGTCCCAGTCCCCAGACGACTGTTGGACCACCAAGTCAGAGTTGCCATAGCACAGGATCCAGCTGATGTCGATCTCTTTGGCCAGCCAGAGGTCGTGTACTAGTGCCTCATACTCGGCCACGTTGTTGGAGGCGGCGAAGTGAATTTGAAATGTGTATCTGAGCTTGTCGCCTTTGGGAGAGGTGAGGACAACGCCGGCTCCCAAGCCAGTGCGCATCTTCGAGCCATCAAAGTGCATCCGCCAATGGGTGGAGTCCGGAGCAGGCGGCAGGTACTGGGTCTCGGCCCAGTCGATGAGGAAGTTGGCCAGTGCTTGGGACTTGATGGCGGTGTGTGGCTGGTAGAAGATGGTGTAGGGGCCAATTTGATGGCCCATTTGGCCACCCGACCAGATGCATATCTGTTGCCTATGATCTCGGCAAGTGGGGCAGTGCAGACAACCGTGATGGGGTGCTCTTGAAAATAGGGCTTCAGCTTCTTGGCGGCAAAGTGCATGCCCTAGCACATCTTCTGGTAGTGGGGGTAGTTCTGCTTTGAGGTGGACAGCACCTCGCTCAAATAATACACAGGCCTCTGGACCGACTGTGCCCTGCCGGCCTCTGGGCTGTCCACTACCATGACAGTACTGACCACCTGACTGGTGGCGGCGATGTAGAGGTACATGGGCTCTTTAGCAGCCGGGGCCGCCAGGACAGGCGAGGTAGTCAGCATCTTCTTCAGCTGGAGAAAGGCCTCGTCCGCCTTGTCATTCCACTCGAAGTGAGTGGTTTTCTTCATGAGTTGGTACAGGGGAAGAGCCTTCTCACCCAGCCGACTGATGAAGCGGCTGATGGATGCCAAGCAGCCGGTGAACTTCTGGATATATCACAGTCGGGTGGGTTTCTTCATCCTCTCAATGGCTTTGATCTTCACAGGGTTGCACTCAATGCCACGTTCTGAGACCAGGAAGCCAAGGAGTTGGCCGGCTGGTACCCCAAAGACACACTTCTCTGGGTTGAGCTTGATCTGACCGGCGCAGATTTTCAAAAGTTTCCTTGAGATCTTCCAAGAGAGTACCACGCTTCTCCGTCTTCACCACAATATCTTCTACATAGATGTGGGCATTTCTGCCGAGTTGCTTGAGGAGGCACTTCTGCATGCAACACCAAAAAGTGGCACCGGCATTTCTCAAGCCAAATGTCATAGTCAGGTAGCAGATGGCTCCGAATGGTGTGATGAAGGCGGTCTTCAGGCGGTCTGCCGGGTTCAACTTGATCTAGTGGTAGCCTGAATAAGCATACAAAAAACTCAACAACTCACATCCGACAGTGGAGTCTATCACTTGGTCAATCTGAGGCAAAGCAAACGGATCCTTGGGACAAGCTCTGTTGAGACTGATGTAATCAATGCACATGCGCCATTTATTGTTCTTCTTCAGTACAAGGACTGGGTTGGCAAGCCACTCTGGAAAAAACACTTCCATGATGAAGCCGACTGCCAGAAGCCGGGCTATCTCCTCACCAACAATTCTTCTCTTCTCCGCCGACAGTTGGCGAAGGGGTTGTTTGACCGGCTTGGCATCTGATCTGACATGTAGCTTGTGCTCGGCGAAATCCGTCGGAACACCAGGCATGTCCTTGGGAGACCATGCGAAGATTTCCCGATTCTCATGGAGGAAATCGACGAGCTCGCTTTCCTATTTGCTGTCAAGATTGGCCCCTATGACAGCGTGCCTTTTCGGGTGCTCTGGGTCCAAGGGAATCTTCTTTGTCTCTTTGGCCGGCTGGAAGGAGCCCTGGGTCTCTGACTCTTTGGGCTCTGGTGACATGTCCGGCTGCTTGCTGGTCGTGGCCACCACCCAGTCTAGGAGCTTCTTCTCGGCAGCAATCACAAGGGACTCTGCCAGCTGGCTGCTAGCTGCAGCACAGTCAGCCGACTTCTCATAATCTCCAGATATCATGATAATGCCCTTGGTCCCTGGCATCTCCATCTTGAGGTAGGCGTAATGTGGCACCGCCATGAACTTGGCTAGAGACGGCCGGCCTAGGAGTACATGATAAGGGCTCTCGAGGTCCACCACCTCAAACCAAATTGCCTCACGGCGGAAGTTATCTTTGTCTCTGAAAATGACATATATCTTGACCTTGTTGATTGGCGAGCAGGACAGGCCGGGTACAATACCATGGAAAACAGTTCGGCTGGGCTGGAGCTACCTCTCTTTGATGCATAACTTTTCCATGGTATCGCGGTATAGGATGTTGATGCTGCTGCCGCCATCTATCAGAATTCGGGAGAAACGAGCAGCTCGCCTCTTCGTTGCAAGGGTGGCATCCAACACCAGAGCATAGGAACCTGGAGAGGGAATCACCTCCGGGTGGTCAGCACGGCTCCAGCCGATGGGCTTCTCGGACCAATGCATGAATTCTGGAGCACTTGAAGCAACGACGTTCACCTCTCCGTGCTGCTGACGCCAACTGCGCCGATCGTTAGCCACACTGGTGAAGACGACGTAGACTCCATGTTCTTTGGGTAATCATCTTGAACGGCGCCGACTGCTGGTCGGGCCGCCGGCTGCTGGGGAGGAGGCGGCGGTGGGCCAGCAGGCGGAGGGGGCAGCAGTCCTTCGCCCTTGGAGATTCGGGTGAGCCAGTGGCACTTCCGGGTGGTGTGATTGGACGGCTTCGCGTCGTTGTGGAACTTGCAGGGAGCATCAAGGGTCTGCTCGTAGGAGAAAGCGGGTAGCCAAGCAGGCTTGCCGCCCTTCTGGCGCTTGGGGCCGGGTTTTCCTTCAGGCTGCTCGTCTTCGACTGTCTCCACCTGCCGGGTAGTGGAAGCCGGCTGTGGGGCCTTGTGCTTGTTGTCATTCGGCTTCTGCCGCCGATTGTTGTCGGCAGCCAGCGTCCTAGGAGACGGAGGGAGCACCTTCCCGAAAGCGTCCACTCGAAGCTCCGACTTCATGGAGGAGTCGACAGTGGCGTACTTGTCTGCTATCATCAGCAGTTCGCCAAGTGTAGCAGGCTCGTCACAGAGGAGTCGGTGCTTGAGCAAGGTGCCCTCTCAGCACCCGGCGGTGAAGTACTCGATCGCCTGGACCTCATGCACCCCTTCACAGGAGTTGCAGTTCAGCCCACCGCGTCAGGTAGTCGCGAGTGGACTCATCTGGGCCTTGAACGCACAGCGAGAGTTGGCGGGGCTTGGGCGGCCATTTTTAGGTGCTGGTGAAGTTGCGGATGAACACTTCGGTGAAGTCCACCCAGCTGTTGATGCTGTAGGGCTTGAGGTTGTTCAGCCATGTCCGGGCCGTGCCCTGGAGCATGAGCGGAACGTACTTCATGGCAACGCGCTTGTTGTTGTTTGCTATGCTGACGGTTGTGGAGTAGTCCACCAGCCAATCCTCCGGCTTCACGGAGTCGTTGTACTTGGGTGTGTCTCTTGGGAGCGAGAACCCTTTGGGGAAGGGCTCGTCACGAATGCGGGGGCCGAAGCAAGGCGGGCCCATCGCGTCTTCTTCTTCTAGCGCCAGGGACCGCGCCAGGCGATCAATCTGGTGCCGGGCGTCGTTCTCTCTGACTCCTTCTCGGCGGCCTAGCCGGTCGCCGAGTGTCAGGTGGTCACACTACAAAAAAATACACTTCCGTGATGATACGTGTTTGTCACAGTA
Organism: Triticum urartu; assembly: GCF_003073215.2. Taxonomy (NCBI): domain Eukaryota; kingdom Viridiplantae; phylum Streptophyta; class Magnoliopsida; order Poales; family Poaceae; genus Triticum; species Triticum urartu. Next base: position 318,104,446 of record NC_053024.1, on the reverse strand, counting down.
GGTCACATTTTCTGTCATGCATCTACATCCATGACAATTTTATGACAGAATCAAGATAGTCATACCTGTGCTGTCGTAGAAGTGCTCCATGACATTACCAAAATCATCATCACGGAAGTGTCCACTTCCATGATGATAAATCGCGCGTCACAGAAGTGTTTTCGTCAAGGGTGACCGACACGTGGCATCCACCGTAACGGAATGCCGTTAAGCTATCGAGTCCGGTTTTGGATCCGATAACCCGTTAACATCCTCGACCAATGGGGATTTTCCACGTGTAAAATCTTCATTGGCTGGAGGGAACATGTGTCGGCTCGCCATTGGGGCAGATGTCATCCACTCATTGGACCTAAAGCGCCTATGATACGTCGACACATGGCACGGCCCAACAGAGGCCCATTCCTGTGAAAAGGCAGGCCCGTTTGACTTGGTCAAAAGGTGGCCGGCCGGCCCATGGCAAGCCTGTTAACGGTCTGTTCGCATATAGCCCATTTATAGCCCATTTATAGCCCGCTAACCCAGGGCCCATTTACGGCCTATCCGAATTAGGCCCAGTAGCGTCATCTGGGCCATCCAATATAATTCTAGCCCGTTTTAACTTCCTGCCCATGTATGGCCCATGACGTCTTTCTGCCCATATGAGGCCCTTAGTAACCCTCGGTCTATTAACGGCCCGTGGTAAAACTGGCCCGTAATGAACAGTGTATCACTTTATACCCATTAACGGCCCATTATTCCGTTGGGCCATTTCCAGCCCATGTTATCTTTTGGCCTTCTCAGGGCCCATTTATTCTTGGGCTCATTTCCAGCATTCGTTTACTTTCGGCCCGTTACTGTCATTTTTTGCTTGTGGGCCAAATTCAGCCCGTGGTTACAGTCGGCCCATTTGTGGCCCGTTAATATGTTGGGCCGTTTTCATAGCGTCACCAAATACGACCGATTAACGATGGCCCATTATGGTCGGCCCATGAACAGACGATTTCAACTCTAGCCCGTTTACGACCCCTTATACGGCCCGTACAAGGCCCATAGATGAGACGGCCTGTAGAAGGCCCATGGATCCTACGGGACGTAGAAGGCCCATTGACCCGACGACCCATAGAAGGCCCATTGATCCGACGGCCCATAGAAGGCCCATGGATCCGACGGCCCATAGAAGGCCCACGGATCTGACAGCCCATAGAAGGCCCAAGGATCCGACAACCCATAGAAGGCCATGGATCGTCCGTTATGTAGATGGCCCATGGATCGTATAGCCTGTGGACGGCCATGGTCACTACAACGTTTTGGCAAGTTGGCCCCTGTTTGAACGACATATCATATTCAAAGAATTATCCTACTCTATACTATCACCTCTAAAAAGCATACACTATACAGTAAAGAGACTAAGGCATAGAAACGTAGAATAATCCTACAGTATACAATAAAGAAATTACATCCAATTGTACTCACTGGGCATTATGGTTCGGCACCAGTGATAATAAAGCATACACAAACAACAAATTACATACACTGGGTAAATACAGCTCATACATCATGGACGCGCATCAACATAACTTACCATTTGAACAATAATCTCTTTAGAAAATAGGATTGGCCGGATTTAGATAGCACAAATTTCAGTCTGCAAAATCTCCAATTCCTTCGTTGTTACCTCAAAATCTCCAAATTTCTCAGCTCCCTTTCTATTAATAATATGCAAATCAAATTCTTGTAGCAGGAGAACCCATCTAATCAGTATAGGTTTAGCATATTTCTTTTCCATAAGATATTTAATAGCAGCATGATCAGTGTGAATAGTTACTTTAGAATCAACAATATAAGGTCTGAACTTATCACAAGCAAATACAACTGCTAAGAATTCCTTTTCAGTAGTAGCATAATTTCTCTGGGCATTGTCTAGAGTTTTACTAGCATATTGAATAACATTTAATTTTTTATCAACTCTTTGTCCTAGAATAGCCCCTACAGCATAATCACTAGCATCACACATGATTTCAAAGGGTAAATTCCAATCAGAAGGCTGAACAATAGGTGCAGAAATCAAGGCTTTCTTAAGTATTTCAAATGCTTCTACACAATCATCATCGAAGACAAAAGGAATATCTTTTTGTAATATGTTGGTCAGAGGCCGAGAAATTTTTGAGAAGTCCTTAATGAACCTCCTATAAAAACCGGCATGACCAAGGAAACTTCTTATACCTTTGATGTCCTTGGGACACGACATCTTTTCAATAGCATCAACTTTAGCTTTGTCAACTTCAATACCTCTTTCAGAAATTTTATGCCCCAAGACAATACCTTCATTAACCATAAAGTGGCACTTCTCCCAATCCAAAACAAGGTTTGTTTCTTCACATCTCTGCAAAACTCGATCAAGGTTACTCAAGCAATCATCAAAAGAGGATCCATAAACAGAGAAGTCATCCATGAAAACTTCACAAATCTTTTCACAAAAGTCAGAGAATATAGCCATCATGCATCTTTGAAAGGTAGTAGGTGCATTACATAAACCAAAAGGCATACGTCTATAAGCAAAAGTACCGAAAAGGCAAGTAAAAGTGGTCTTTGCTTGATCATCAGCTGACACAGGTATTTGAGAGAAGCTAGAGTAACCATATAGAAAGCAAAAATGTGTATGTTTGGATAACCTTTCTAGCATTTGATCAATGAAAGGAAAAGGGTAATGATCTTTTTTAGTAGCTTTATTTAATTTGCGGAAATCAATCACCATCCTATAGCATGTAATAATTCTTTGCGGAATCAATTCATCTTTATCATTAGGAACGACAGTGGTACCTCCCTTCTTAGGGACACAATGGACATGACTTACCCACTGACTATCAACAATGGGATAAATAATACCTGCCTCCAGAAGTTTTAATATTTCCTTTCTTACCACTTCTTTCATCTTAGGATTTAGCCGTCGTTGGTGATCAATAACTGGTTTGGCTTATTTATTCAAATTTATTTTGTGTTGACATAGAGTGGGACTAATGCCCTTAAGATCATCAAGAGTATATCCAATAGCAGCACGATGCTAATTCAGAGTTTTCAATAATATCTCTTCTTCATGCTCTGATAGGTTAGCACTAATAATAACAGGATATATCTTCTTTTCATCAAGATAAGAATATTTAAGAGTATCAGGCAATGGTTTAAGCTCAAACACGGGATCACCCTTGGGTGGAGGAGGATCCCCTAGGATTTCAACAGGAAAGTTGTGTTTGAGAATAGGTCCCTGTTTAAAGAATACCTCATCTATTTCCCTTCTTTCATTCATGAACATATCATTTTCATGGTCTAGCAAATATTGTTCTAAAGGATCAGTAGGAGGCACAACAATAGAAGCAAGACCAATAATTTCATCTTTACTAGGCAATTCCTCATCACGGGGTTGTCTATGAAACTTAGCAAAATTAAACTCATGAGACATATCCCCTAAACCAACAGAAACAATTTCCTTATTGCAGTCTATCTTAGCATTAACAGTATTCAAGAAGGGTGTACCAAATATAATGGGACAAAAGCTATCTTGTGGGGAACCAAGAACAAGAGAATCAGCAGGATATTTAACCTTCCCACACAAGACTTCAACATCTCTAACAATCCCAATTGGTGAAATAGTATCTCTATTGGCAAGCTTAATGGTAACATCGATATCTTCTATCTCAGCAGGTGCAATATCATGCATAATTTCTTTGTAAGGAATGAGGTATTGCACTTGCACTAGCACCCATATCACATAAGCCATGATAGCAATGATCTCCTATTTTAACAGAAATAACAGGAATGCCTACAATAGGTCTATGTTTATTTTTAGTATCAGGTCTAGCAATTCTAGGAGTCTCATCACAGAAGTAGATAACATGCCCATCAATATTATCGGCCAAGAGATCTTTAACCATAGCAATATTAGGTTCAACTTTAACTTGCTCAGGGGGTTTGTGTGTCCTAATATTACTTTTGTTGACTACAGTTGAAACTTTAGCATGATCCTTTATTCTAACAGGGAAAGGTGGTTTCTCAACATAAGCAGTAGGAACAACAGGATCATTATAAGTGATAGTCTTTTCTTCAACTTTAATAGGTGAAACTACTTTTACTTCAATGTGAAGATTATATTTAAACCACTTCTCCTTAGGGAGATCAACATGAGTAGCAAATGATTCACAGAAAGAAGCTACTATCTCAGAGTCAAGTCCATATTTAGTGCTGAATTCGCCCTATAGTGAGTCGTATTACAATTCACTGGCCGTCGTTTTACAACGTCGTGACTGGGAAAACCCTGGCGTTACCCAACTTAATCGCCTTGCAGCACATCCCCCTTTCGCCAGCTGGCGTAATAGTCTTCATCATAAAAGATCTAGTACAAGAAGTATCGAGCATGGAGCGATTACTGAGAGAAAGCCGAGCATAAATTTTTTGAATAATCATTTCTCTTGAGAGCTCATGATTGGGGCATGAATATAACATTGAATTAAGCCTCCCCAAGCTTGAGCGATGCTTTCTCATTCGCGAGGCCAAAAATTATATATATAATTATGATCACGATGAACAAGATGCATAGGATAAAACTTCTAGTGAAATTCCAATTTCAATCGCTTATAGTCCCATGATCCCATATCATCACATAGCCTATACCATGTCAATGCATCTCCCTTCAAAGATAACGGGAATACCTTCTTCTCGATGACATCCTCGAGCATACCTGCAAGCTTAAATAATCCACAAACCTCATCCACATAGATTAAGTGTAAATCGGGATGCAATGTCCCATCTCCTGCAAAAGGATTAGCTAGCAGTTTCTCTATCATACCCGAAGGAATTTCAAAGTAAACATTTTCAGTAGGTTCAGTAGGTTGAGGGGTAGCTAATTGTGGTTCCGTACGAGGTGAAGATACCCCGAACAAACCCCTCAAAGGATTATGTTCCATAGTAACAAGTGATAGTAAATTTCAGCACACTATATAAATTTCTTTCCTTAGCAAATTCCACCAACCAAAGGCGCTTCACTCCACGACAACGGCGCCAGAAAAGAGTCTTGATGACCCACAAGTGTAGGGGATCTATCTTAGCTTTTTGATAAGTAAGAGTGTCGAACCCAACGAGGAGCAGAAGGAAATGATAAGCAGTTTTCAGTGAGGTATTCTCTGCAAGCACTAAAATTATCGGTAACAGATAGTTTTGTGATAAGGTAATTTGTAACGAGTAGCAAGTAATAAAAGTAAATAAGGTGCAGCAAGATGGCCCAATCCTTTTTGTATAAAAGGACAAGCCTGGACAAACTTTTATATGAAGGAAAGCGCTCCCGAGGACACATGGGAATTATCGTCAAGCTAGTTTTCATCACGTTCATATGATTCGCGTTCGGTACTTTGATAATTTGATATGTGGGTGGACCGGTGCTTGGGTACTGTCCTTACTTGGACAAGCATCCCACTTATGATAAACCCTCATTGCAAGCATCCGCAACTACAACAGAAGTATTAAGGTAAACCTAACCATAGCATGAAACATATGGATCCAAATCGGCCCCTTACGAAGCAACACATAAACTAGGGTTTAAGCTTCTGTCACTCTAGCAACCCATCATCTAATTATTACTTCCCAATGCCTCCCTCTAGGCCCAAACAATGGTGAAGTGTCATCTAGTCGATGTTCACATGACACCGCTCGAGGGATGACAACATACTTCTCATCAAAATATCGAACGAATACCAAATTCACATGACTACTTATAGCAGGACTTCTCCCATGTCCTCAGGAACAAACGTAACTACTCACAAAGCATATTCATGTTCATAATCAGAGGGGTATTAATATGCATAATGGATCTGAACATATGATCTTCCACCAAATAAACCAACTAGCCTCAACTACCAGGAGTAATCAACATTACTAGCAACCCACAGGTACCAATCTGAGGTTTGGATACAAAGATTGGATACAAGAGATGAACTAGGGTTTGAGATGAGATGGTGCTAGTGAAGATGTTGATGGAGATTGATCCCCTTCCGATGAGAGGATCGTTGGTGATGATGATGGTGATGATTTCCCCCTCCCGGAGGGAAGTTTCCCTGGCGGAACAGCTCTGCCGGAGCCCTAGATTTGTTCCTCCAAGGTTCCACCCCGTGGCGGCGGAGTTTTGTCCCATAAGCTTGCTTATTATTTTTTCTCGGACCAAAGACCTCATATAGCAGAAGATGGGCATCGGAGGGCCACCAGGGGGCCCACGAGGCAAGGGGCGCGCCGAGGGGGTAGGGCGCGCCCCCACCCTCATGGCCGGTGGGTGGCCCCCCTCTGGTACTTCTTGCGCCCAATATTTTTTATATATTCTGAAAAGTGCTCCCGTGGAGTTTCAGGACTTTTGGAGATGTGCATAATAGGTCTCTAATATTTGCTCCTTTTCCAGCCCAGAATTCCAGCTGCCGACATTCCCCCTCTTCATGTAAACCTTGTAAAATAAGAGAGAATAGGCATAAGTATTCTGACATAATGTGTAATAACAGCCCATAATGCAATAAATATCGATATAAGAGCATGATGCAAAATGGAAGTATCAACAAGTACCTAGGCCGTGGCGGGTGCTTGGCATCTTGCCAGATGGTGGGAATCAGGTTAGAAACGTCAAGGGTGATGACGCTGCGCTAGCTGTCGTGGTCCGGTAAGGAGATCTAGAACCGTGGAGTAGGGTGTTTGTGGAGCGGCTCCGGTAGGGTGGACTATGGTGTGGGCGAAGCGGATCTGTGGCTGTGAACGAGGGCGTAGGTGAAGCTACTCCGGTAGGGTGGACTACGGTGTGGGCGAAGCGGATCTGTGGCCGTGGACAAGGGTGTAGGTGAAGCTGCTCCGGTGGTTGGATTAAGGATGGTGTCGATTATGCGGATCTGCAGCCATGGACGGGGCGTCAGAAGCTGCTCCGGTAGGTTGGATGAGGGTGCGAGGAAGTGGATCTGAGGACATGGACTTGTGAGTTGGCAAAGCGGCCCCAGTAGGGTTGAAAATGGTATAGGCGAAGCTACTCCAGTGGGGTTGACGATGGTGTCGGCGAAGCGGCTCCGGTAGGGTTGAGGAAGGTGTCGGCGAAGAGGATCAGAGGCCGTCGACGGGGGCGTCGTTGGGGCGGCTCCGGGGGGGTGGACGAAGCGTCTCCGGTGGGGAGTACGAATGAGCCGCTGCAGATGCGCTGTGGTTGACGAGAGTACCGGCGAAGCAGATCCGGCGCCGTGGACAAGGCCGGCACTGAATGGGCTGTGGTACAGTGGTGGATGAGCAGTCTACTTGTTTGTAGGGGAGATGGGAGGGTTAGATGCGGCCGTAGAAGAATATCCGATGAGGTGGATGCCACTAGTAGTGAATGGGCTCTGGTACGCCGATGGATGAGCAGTCTAGGGTTTCGAGAGGGGAGGGGAGAAAGGCTGATGAAGTATGGACGGCGTGATGTGAGATGCTCTGGTGCTGTGGAGTTAGTCATTTTTGCGGGAGGGGGAGAGGAAATGGGGGTGCCGTGTAGTGGGGGGAACCGGAAGTTACCAAAGCAGCCCCGACCTATTATGTAGATGACGGCGGTATTGTAACTGTTGGTTTCCGTGCACCAAGGACAAAAGGGGAATTTCGCATGCTAAATACTAAGGTGGCGGAAATTTTAGAAGGAGGCGGGAGATTTTTCCGCCCGCGGGATCGTTCGTATCCTGTTTCAACTAATTTTGGATCGTGCTAGCGGGAAGGTCATGCGAGACTGTACACGGGGCACGTGTCAGCAGTTAATAACTGGTGTGAAGTCCACCCCAGAAAAAAAGACAATAACTCGGGATGATGCGCTGATAACTTGGACGTTCACACGGGCGCGGCCAATCATGTAGTGGCGCGTTCACAAAAAAGGGATCAAATTCGCAGCCTATGTATTTCTCGTGTAAATAGATAATTTAGTGCAATTGGTTATTTGCTTTAAACATAATGCATTGACGTGTTACTGTAGAGGCGCACAAAAAGAAATGGATATTGTAGTCCGCTACTTAAAAGTGTTACCTCATATGTTTACATAGCCTCCATTTCATAAATTGCGTACCCGTTGAACTCATATATGAATATTACATATATTACTTCATAAATAGAGCCTTAAATCATCCAAGACTAATGATTTTGAATGCAAGAGTAACAATGGTGCATGTACATGATAGCTACATTGGTTGTTTGAAGAAACATCACTGTAACTTTGGCAATAACAACTGAAAAGGTTTATTTAAATATAAAAAAATGTGATACGTGAGTGTCCAATCTTTATAGTGTTGAATCGATATTGTACCTTTGGCCATGATACAAAGTAGATATTGATTTATGTTCAAGCGATGCACGTCCACGATCGTAGATAGTGATACGTGAATGAATTGTGCAATCTCTCTCACATGCATACATATCTCATTTCCCCGTGGGCATCGGAATCACACACGCGCACTTCGTGTATTTCTCTCCCGCCGTCAACGTTAGAATTCGTCTTTCTACCCCGTCCTACAAGTCTCTCACACAGAAACACACACGCTTTATCTGTCGAACACGCCCACCCCTTTAATTCCGCCCACCCACAGCCACTAATGTCTCAAAGTATAATAATGTCTCTCACACATATGCCTAAGGTTAACTCAAGTTCTGGAACCATATGAATACATACAATGGGATTCCAGCAGAGCACATTTTGTTTTGAGATTTCGCTCTCTCTCTCTCCCTCTCCCTCTCTCTCTCCCTCTATCTCTCTCTCTCTCACACACACACGCACACACACACACACATTGTTTCTCGTTTCATGTTTTCCGGCACTTGCATGCACACAATTTTGTTTATCTTCGTGATGCTTTAAGTATGCCTCGCACAAATGCTATCTACCTATCCCTTAATATAGCCAGATATGTGTCACACAAACTCCTTCTCCCCACTAGCAAGATGCCCATGTGTTGCACCGAACATCAAGATGCATTTGTCTGAGTAGTTTATCTTGTGGGAGAAAAGGATGAACGAGGGAATGCCTTATTTGCAAATGCGGAGAGGGGTGTGGGTATCTTTTTGCAAAATTTCCATAGTTTCCTTCCTATCCGTCGGGTATAAATCGGATGGCCTGTATTGCAGGATGGCAGGAACACCATCATCACCAACTCTGTTTTTTATAAGAGTAGGGATATGTAAGTGTCCACCCCCCCCCCCGACACACACACACACACACACTTCCCAACACCGAAGGAGTAGGGTGAAACCTCGATCTTGATACTAATCTATCGACTGGCTTCTCTTAAACACACACATCCGCACACACACTACCCGACACTGAAGGAGTAGGGCGGCACCTCGATCTTTATAGTACTCTATCTACTCCTCTTTCAAACACACACACACACACACTCGCTAGTTGTGCATCTGTGCCTACCGCGCACACTCTCGATACGTCTTTCTCTCCCTCCCCCCCCACCCCAACAATGATAGCATAAGGGTGACAACTCGATCTAATCGTAGTCTATCAATTGGTTTCTCTCTCGAACATTGTGTCTCTATGCCTCGCTCAGTAGCCCCCTCGATATGTAGACTTCTCGCGTGCGCACAGCTGTAGTGACGATGACACTGAACCCAGTGTGCCTTGTTTTTACCGGCCTCATGTGATAGTTTTCACCCTATTTTCTGTTAATTAACAAGGCAACCTTTTCTTTGTTACTACTAGTGAATCTGAAATCATTCGGGGCAGACATAAGATATATCACTTCAACCCAATTATCGCAGTAACTATTTTAAAAGAAACTAGCTAGATGCCTGTGCGTTGCACGGAACATCAAGATGCATTTGTATGAGTAGTTTATCTTGTGAGAGAAAAGGATGAATGAGGGAAGGCCATATTTGTGAATGTGGAGAGGGGTGTGGGTATATTTTTGCAAAATTGCCTTAGTTTTCTTCCTATCTGTTAGATATAAATCCGACGGCCTATATTGCAGGATGGCACGCACACCATCATCACCAACTCTGTTTTCTACTCCCTCCGTTCCTAAATATTTGTATTTTTAGAGATTTCAACAAGTGACTACATATGGAGCAAAATGAGTGAATCTACACTCTAAAATATGTCTACATACACATCCGTATGTGGTAGTCCATTTGAAATCTGAAAAAGACAAATATTTAGGAACGGATGGAGTATAAGAGTAGACATGGAGATATATCTCCAGCATGGTCTACAACAGAAATGTGCTGGACTGGTTAGCACCGGATGCTCGCAACGCGATGACATGAGTTTGAATTATGTCTTTAACTTTAGATTTTTATATTATATATTACTTATTTAATATATACTTCTTTCGCTACTATACTGACAGTGGAACCCACAGAGTACTTAGAATACAAGCTTAAGGATGGACTTGTTTCTTTTTAACTTTCTGTACGAAGCTGTAGCCACCCTGCAAGTCACGTGTACAATGTACATGCAATTAACTTTTTATAGAGGGACAATCATACATGCAATTAACTCAAATGGATTGGATGTCACTCTATTATTTCCAGCATAAGAGCATCTCCAATGGCAGCCGACAAATTTCCTCTCACTTCCTTCCGCGGAGGACGACACCAAACGCCAGCAGCATACATTTTCACAACTCTAACCAACCAGATGAAATTCATCCAAACACGGACTAATTTCATATAAGCATGAAGGATTTCGTATAAAAAAGCAGGATCTTCATATAAACATGGTGGATTTCATTACATTTACATGAACTAAGCGGTGCCAATCCGGCTCTCTTGGTATAATTAATACTCCCTCGGTCCGGAAATACTTGTCCTAGAAATGGATGTATCTAGACTTATTTTAGTTATAGATACATACAATTTATCCATTCTTAGAACAAAAAATTCCCGCCAGCTGGAGAGGAAGTACATAATCTAAATGGCCGTCCGCGAATCCCTTTGTCTTCCTCATGTCCGGCAGACACTTTGCGGGGTCGACGAAGGTCCTCGGAAGAGACGAAGAAGCAAAGAAACCACCTGAATGCACAGTCGTCGCCTCGGCGGTGGCCTTCATAGCGGCGGCCTCCCGTGTTCTACTTCTCCTCGATGATGGCTGCTACTTCTCGAGCACTGCGTTGGTTTTCCCTTGAAGAGGAAAGGGTGATGCAGCAAAGTAGCGTAAGTATTTCCCTCAGTTTTTGAGAACCAAGGTATCAATCCAGTAGGAGATCACGCTCAAGTCCCACGCACCTACACAAACAAATAAGAACCTCGCAACTAACGCGATAAAGGGGTGGTCAATCCCTTCACGATCACTTATGAGAGTGAGATCTGATAGATATGATAAGATAATATTTTTGGTATTTTTATGATAAAGATAAATAAAGATGCAAAGTAAAATAAACAGAAATAGAAATAACTAAGTATTGGAAGATTAATATGATGGAAGATAGACCCGGGGGCCATAGGTTTCACTAGTGGCTTCTCTCAAGAGCATAAGTATTACGATGGGTAAACGAATTACTGTCGAGCAATTGATAGAATTGAGCATAGTTATGAGAATATCTAGGTATGATCATGTATATAGGCATCACATCCGCGACAAGTAGAACGAAACGATTCTGCATCTACTACTATTACTCCACACATCGACCGCTATCCAGCATGCATCTAGAGTATTAAGTTCATAAGAATGAAGTAATGCTTTAAGGAAGATGACATGATGTAGAGGGATAAACTCATGCAATATTATATAAACCCCATCTTTTTATCCTCGATGGCAACAATACAATACGTGTCGTTTCCCTTTCTGTCACTGGGATCGAGCTCCGCAAGATTGAACCCAAAGCTAAGCACTTCTCCCATTGCAAGAAAGATCAATCTAGTAGGCCAAACCAAACAGATAATTCGAAGAGACTTGCAAAGATAAACCAATCATACATAAAAGAATTTAGAGGAGAATCAAATATAGTTCATAGATAAACTTGATCATAAACCCACAATTCGTCAGATCTCGGCAAACACACCGCAAAAGAAGATTACATCAAATAGATCTCCAAGAAGATCGAGGAGAACTTTGTATTGAGATCCAAAGAGAGAGAGAGAAGAAGACATCTAGCTAATAACTATGGACCTGTAGGTCTGAAGTAAACTACTCACACATCACCAGAGAGGCCATGGAGTTGATGTAGAGGCCCTCCCCGAGATGGGATCTCTCGGGTACAGAAGGTTGCGGCGGTGGAATTAGGTTTTCGTGGTGCTCCTGGATGTTTGGGGGTACGTGGATATATATAGGAGGAGGAAGTACGTCGGTGGAGCAACGAGGGGCCCACGAGGGTGGAGGGCGCGCCTAGGGGGTAGGCGCGCCCCCTGCCTCGTGGCTTCCTCGTTTGTTTCTTGACGCCCACTCCAAGTCTCCTGGATCACGTTTGTTAAGAAAATCACGTTCCCGAAGGTTTCATTCCGTTTGGCCTCCGTTTGATATTCCTTTTCGGCGAAACCCTAAAAGACAGCAATTTGGGTTGGGCCTCCGGTTAGTAGGTTAGTCCCAAAAATGATATAAAAGTGTAAAATGAAGCCCGTTGACATCCAAAATAGATAATATAATAGCATGCAACAATCAAAAATTATAGATACGTTGGAGACGTATCAAGCATCCCCAAGCTTAATTCGTGCTCGTCCTCGAGTAGGTAAATGATAAAAGAAGAATTTTTGATGTGGAATGCTTTCTAACATATTTCTCAATGTAATTTTTCTTTATTGTGGCATGAATGTTCGGATCCGAAAGATTCAAGATAAAAGTTTGATATTGACCTAAAAATAATAATACTTCAAGCATACTAACTAAGCAATTATGTCTTCTCAAAATAACATGGCCAAAGTAAGTTATCCCTACAAAATCATATAGTCTGGATATGCTCTATCTTCACCACACAAAATATTTAAATCATGCACAACCCCGATGACAAGCCAAGCAATTGTTTCATACTTTTGATGTTCTCAAACTTTTTCAATCTTCACGTAATATATGAGTGTGAGCCATGGATATAGCACTATGGTGGAATAGAATGGTGGTTGTGGAGAAGACATAAAGGAGAAGATAGTCTCACATCAACTAGGCGTATCAACGGGCTATGGAGATGCCCATCAATAGATATCAATGTGAGTGAGTAGGGAATGCCATGCAACGGATGCACTAGAACTATAAGTATATGAAAGCTCAACAAAATAAAGTAAGTGGATGTGCATCCAACTTGCTTGCTCACAAGACCTAGGGCATTTTGAGGAAGCCCATCATTGGAATATACAAGCCAAGTTCTATAATGAAAAATTCCCACTAGTATATGAAAGTGATATCATAGGAGACTCTCTATATGAAGAACATGGTGCTACTTTGAAGCACAAGTGTGGAAAAAGGATAGTAGCATTATCCCTTCTCTCTTTTTCTCTCTTTTTTGGGCATTCTTTCTTTTTTATGGCCTTTTTTTTCGTCCGGAGTCTCATCCCGACTTGTGGGGGAATCATAGTCTCCATCATCCTTTCCTCACTTGGGACAATGCTCTAATAATGATGATCATCACACTTTATTTACTTACATCTCAAGAATTACAACTCAATACTTAGAACAAAATATGACTCTATGTGAATGCCTCTGGCGGTGTACCGGGATGTGCAATGATGCATGAGTGACATGTATGAAGAATTATGAATGGTGGCCTTGCCACAAATACGATGTCAACTACATGATCATGCAAGCAATATGACAATGATGAAGCGTGTCATAATAACGGAACGGTGGAAAGTTGCATGGTAATATATCTCGGAATGGCTATGGAAATGCCATAATAGGTAGGTATGGTGGTTGTTTTGAGGAAGGTATATGGTGGGTTTATGGTACCGGCGAAAGTTGCGCGATACTAGAGAGGCTAGCAATGGTGGAAGGGTGAGAGTGCATATAATCCATGGACTCAACATTAGTCGTAAAGAACTCACATACTTATTGCAAAAATCTACAAGTTATCAGAGCAAAGTATTACGCGCATGCTCCTAGGGGAATAGATTGGTAGGAAAAGACCATCGCTCGTCCCCGACCGCCACTCATAAGGAAGACAATCAATAAATAAATCATGCTCCGACTTCATCACATAACGGTTCACCATACGTGCATGCTACGGGAATCACAAGCTTCAACACAAGTATTTCTCAAATTCACAACTACTCAACTAGCATGACTCTAATATCACCATCTCCATATCTCAAAACAATTATCAAGTATCAAACTTCTCATAGTATTCAATGCACTTCTATGAAAGTTTTTATATTATTCCTAAAAGAAAATTTCCATATTGTTCTAAAGGAATCTCAAAATAATATAAGTGAAGCATGAGAGAACAAAAGTTTCTATAAAATAAAACCACCCCCGTGCTCTAAAAGATATAAGTGAAGCACTAGAGCAAAAACTATACAGCTCAAAAGATATAAGTGAAGCACATAGAGTATTCTAATAAATTTCAAATCATGTGAGTCTCTCTAAAAAGGTGTGTACAGCAAGGATGATTGTGGTAAACTAAAAAGCAAAGACTCAAATCATACAAGACGCTCCAAGAAAAACACATATCATGTGGTGAATAAAAATATAGCTCCAAGTAAAGTTACCGATAGACGAATACGAAAGAGGGGATGCCTTCCGGGGCATCCCCAAGCTTAGGCTTTTTGGTGTCCTTGAATTTTACCTTGGGGTGCCATGGGAATACCCAAGCTTAGGCTCTTTCCACTATTTGTTCCATAATCCATCAAATCTTTACCCAAAACTTGAAAACTTCACAACACAAAACTCAAAATAGAAAATCTCGTGAGCTCCGTTAGCGAAAGAAAACAAAACAACACTTCAAGGTACTGTAATGAACTCATTATTTATTTATATTGGTGTTAAGCCTACTGTATTCCAACTTCTCTATGGTTTATAAACTCTTTTACTAGCCATAGATTCATCAAAATAAGCAAACAACACACGAAAAACGGAATCCGTCAAAAACAGAACAGTCTGTAGTAATCTGTAGCTAACGCAACTTCTGGAACCCCAAAAATTCTAAAATAAATTTCTGGACGTGAGGAATTTATCTATTAATCATCGGAAAAAAGAATTAACTAAATATCACCTTCCAAATAAAAATGGCAGCAATTCTTGTGAGTGCTATAGTTTCTGTTTTTTACAGCAAGATCAAAAGGACTTTCCCCAAATCTTCCCAACGATTCTACTTGGCACAAACACTAATTAAACACAAAAACCACAACCAAAACAGAGGCTATATAAAATATTTATTACTAAACAGGAGCAAAAAGTAAGGAATAAAAATAAAATTGGGTTGCCTCCCGACAAGCGCTATCGTTTAACGCCCCTAGCTGGGCATACAAGCAAGGATAGATCTAGGTATTGCCATCTTTGGTAGGCAATCCATAAGTGGCTCTCATAATAGATCCATATGGTAATTTAATTTAATTTCTAGGAAAGTGTTCCATGCCCTTCCTTAATGGAAATTGGAATCTAATATTCCCTTCCTTCATATCAATAATTGCACCAATCATTCAGTCCCATCATTATCAAGATTCATATTGAAAAACAAAGATTTAATAGGATACACATCAATAACTTTTAGATCTTCATCTTTATTATCATGAAAACTAGAAGAACACGCTTTCACAAAGCAATCTTTCTTAGCACGCATCCTAGCGGTTCTTTCTTTGCACTCATCAATGGAAATTATCATGGCTTTGAGAGACTCATTGGCATCATGCTTAGGTGGAATAGATCTAAGTTTCAAAGAATCAACATCAATAGAAATTCTATCAACGTTCCTAGCCAATTCATCAATCTTAAGCAATTTTTCTTCAATCAAAGCATTGAAACTCTTATGCGAAGTAATAAATTCTGTAATACTAGATTCAAAATCAGAGGGTATCTTATTATAATTTCCATAAGAATTGTTGTAGGAATTACCATAATTATTAGAGGAATTACTAGGAAACGGCCTATAATTAAAATTACCTCTATACGCGTTGTTACCAAAATTGTTCCTACCAACAAAATTCACATCCATAGATTCATTATTATTCTCAATCAAGGTAGACAAAGGCACATCATTAGGATCAGAGGAAACACTCCTATTAGCAAAAAAAATCATAAGTTCATCCATCTTTCTACTCAAAACAATAATCTCTTCAATTGCATGCAATTTTTTATTTGTAGATATTTCGGTGTGCCATTGAGAATAATTAACCATAATATTATCTAGGAGTTTAGTAGCTTCTCCTAAAGTGATTTCCATAAAAGTGCCTCCCGTGGCTGAATCTAAAAGATTTCTAGAAGCAAAATTTAATCCGGCATAACTTTTTTGTATAATCATCCAAAGATTCAAACCATGTGTAGGGCAATTACATATCATTAATTTCATCCTCTCCCAAGATTGCGCAACATGTTCATGATCAAGTTGCTTAAAATTCATAATATCATTTCTAAGAGAGATGATCTTAGCGGGAGGAAAATACTTAGAGATAAAGGCATCTTTGCACTTATTCCATGAATCAATACTATTTTTAGGCAAAGACGAAAACCAAGCTTTAGCACGATCTCTAAGTGAAAACGGAAATAGCTTAAGTTTAACAATATCATTATCCACATCTTTCTTATTTTGCATATCACACAAATCAACAAAGTTGTTTAGATGGGTAGCGGCATCTTCACTAGGAAGGCCAGCGAATTGATCTTTCATGACAAGATTCAACAAATCAGCATTAATTTCACAAGATTCGGCATCGGTAAGATGAGAAATCGGAGTGCTAAGAAAATCATTGTTGTTGGTATTGGCAAAGTCACACAATTTAGTATTATCTTGAGCCATCGTGACAAGCAAGCAATCCAACACACAAGCAAACAAGAAACAGGCAAAAAGGCAACTAGAAAAAGAGAAGGGGAACAGAAAAAGAGGGCGAATAAAATGGCAAGGGTGAAGTGGGGGAGAGGAAAATGAGAGGCAAATGGCAAATAATGTAATGCGATGGATAAGAGTTTGTGATGGGTACTTGGTATGTATTGACTTGGCAACAGCGCCAGAAATGGCTTGTTGTCGGGAGTCAAATCTTGACTTGACTTGGCGCGAATCTCCCCGGCAACGGCGCCAGTGTGACGCCCCGAGAACGACGCGTCGGGTGTCTTCCAGTTATTCGCTGTTGTTGCCATGCCATTCGCTTGCGTGTTGCATCTTGTCATGTCATCATGTGCATTGCATCATCATGTTTTCAAAACTTGCATCTGTCTCGGCCTCCCCGTTCCTTCCGTTGTCCGTTCTGAGCCGACACACTTGCACGCGCCCGTGGCACCTCCGAAATATTATTTTATAAGTGGCCGGAAAATGTTCTCGGAATGGGTTGAAAGTTGGCATGCGGTGTTGTTATGTTGTTAGTAGACCGCCTGCCAAGTTTCATCATATTCAGAGTCTGTTTGATAGCCCAACCGTTAAACTATAGCGGCAATATAGTCGGTCAAACGTCGGACGTTTTCAGTGTCCGAAAACCTTGCCGGGCTGCACTTCTTTCCTCTCCTCTCAGCCCAAGCCCTCCTACACAGCCCACCTACCCCTTCTTGCATCCGAAGCCGTCCGATGACGATCGCACGGTCCGAAAACCCCTCCTAACCCCTCAAACCCTAACCCTGCCTATAAAAGGAAGCCTCCCCTTCCATTTTTGGCAGCAGACAGCTCCCTCCTCAAAATCAGCGCGCCGCCAGCCTCCTCCCACCTCCACCTCGCTTTCCGCGCCGGCCTAACCCGCCGCCGCCACTTGGCGCGCCGCCATTCGGCCCCGCCGCCATCTGCGCTGGGTGCAGCCAACCGCCGCGCCCCACCTCAGCCCTTGTCTCCCTTCACCTCCCATGGCCCGCAGAACCCAGATCAGGCCCGCCCCGGGCCCGACCGCCGCCGACGCAGCGCATCCACCCCCGAGCTGCGCCATTCCTGCAAGGTCCAGCCCCGACCTCCCGTTCACCCTCATCGCTGCCTCCCTATCGAACGTCGCCGGAGCGTGGCCACAGACGAGCACCTCCGCTAGGAGAGCCCCGACCGCAGGCAGATCCGCCGCCGCACCATCTCTCCTTTCCCTCCTCCCTCTCTCCCTAACCCCCCTCAGTTCCTTCCCGCAGGCCTGCCGCCGCCATGGCGCCCAACCCTCGCCGGCCCCGCCCGATCCGGCCTCCCCTTGCCGGAAATGGAGCCACCCTAGCCAGATCCGCCTGGATCTGGTAGGGCCCCGCCGTCTTTGCCACCGTACCATCACCGGATCGCGCTCCTTCGTCGTTCCGCCGCAAGTCCGAGCGCCGCCACCCACTTCTTCATGACGAGCGCCTGATCGATCCAGTTGCCCCCATTGACCGTGAGCGTGGTTGGGCCGTAACCACACGCCCTCGCTCTGCCGCATGGGCCTCTACAGCGGTACTGGCCCACGGGAGAGCTTCGGCCTGCCTCCCCGCCTCTCCACAGCCGAGCCTCACCCGTTGGTCCAGCGGGCCTCCTCTCCAGCCGGCCCACGAGGTCCAAAGTGAGCAGCCCCTCTCCACTCCCTCTCCTGTACACTACCAGGCCAACCAGATTCGTCCCAGTGTGTTTTTTCCTTGTCTGCGATTTTAGCAGTTAATCCTGAGACTGCAGTTTTTATAGAATAGCCCCTAAACTTCATGCATATCATATCTCACAAACAGTGCATCGGAATTAAATAAACTATATATGTGAAATGCTTAGAATTTTGTGTAGTTTCATAATATGCCACTTTTATCCATGTTTGTAATGTTTAAAATGTTGTTTGTGTTTATTTCGCTTAATGCCATGTTAAAATGCTTTAATTCATAACTAAATAACCGTAGCTCCAAACTTAACAAACTTTATATGTAAATGGGGTAGAAAAATGCCTAGTTTAACATGGTGGGAGTACTTTGCATGTTTAACAACTCTAAAATTGTGTATAGGGCAGAATAGTACCAAACCTAATATATGCATATGAGGATTTTTCCGGAATTGTTGTTTGTTGTTTCCGGCCTCATTTAAACTTGACTAGATAGTTAGTTTAGGTATGATTCACCTCTTGCCATGTTAATCAACATTTAATATTGTTGGGTACATAAACGGGAGAGAACTAAATAATTGTTGTGGTGTTTCGTCAATATGCAACTTGTTGCATATTGAGCTCCACTTAACTTGTAGTGTTGTTTGTGCACTTTGCCATGCCATGCATAATTAAACTGGACATGCATCATACTTGGTTGTGCATCATGCCATGTTTATGTGATGGTTGTTTACTATGTTGCTTGCTTCTTTCTGGGTAGCTTCTCTCATTAACTTCGGTTTTGTTCCGGAGTTCTGAGGATTCGTTCGACTACGTCCGCTTGTCTTCTTCATGGACTCGTTCTTCTTCCTTGCGGGATCTCAGGCAAGATGACCATACCCTCGAAATCACTTCTATCTTTGCTTTCTAGTTGCTCACTCTATTGCTATGCTGCATTACCTACCACTTTCTATGTCATGCCTCCCATATTTCCATGTCAAGCCTCTAACCCACCTTTCCTAGCAAACCGTTGTTTGGCTATGTTACCGTGTTTGCTCAGCCCCTCTTATAGCGTTGCTAGTTGCAGGTGAAGCTGAAGTTTGTTCCATGTTGGAACATGGATTATTGTTGGGATATCACAATATCTCTTAATTAATTAATGCATCTATATACTTGGTAAAGGGTGGAAGGCTCGACCTTATGCCTGGTGTTTTGTTCCACTCTTGCCGCGCTAGTTTCCGTCATATCGGTGTTATGTTCCCGGATTTTGCGTTCCTTACACGGTTGGGTTATAATGGGAACCCCTTGACAGTTCACTTTGAATAAAACTCCTCCAGCAAGGCCCAACCTTGGTTTTACTTTTGCCTAACAACCTATTACCCTTCCCTTGGTTGGCCAAACCGAGGGTCATCTTTATTTCAACCCCCCCCAGGCATGTGCTTGTCTAAGTGTTGGTCCGAACCGAGTAGACTGCAGGGCCACCTCGGGGAAACTTGAGGTTTGGTTTTACTCGTAGAATGTCTCATCCGGTGTTGCCCTGAGAAGGAGATATGTGCAGCTCCTACCGGGATGTCGGCGCATCGGGCGGTCTTGCTGGTCTTGTTTTACCATTGTCGAAATGTCTTGTAACTGGGATTCCGAGTCTGGTCGGGTCTTCCTGGGAGAAGGAATGTCCTTCGTTGACCATGAGAGCTTGTGATGGGCTAAGTTGGGACACCCCTGCAGGGTTTGAACTTTCGAAAGTCGTGCCCGCGGTTATGGGCAGATGGGAATTTGTTAATGTCCGGTTTTAGAGAACTTGACACTTAACTTAATTAAAATGCATCAACCGCGTGTGTAGCCATGATGGTCTCTTTCCGGCGGAGTCCGGGAGGTGAACATGGTCTTGTGTTATGCTTGAACGTAAGTAGCTTTCAGGATCACTTCTTGATCACTTCTAGTTCACGACCGTTGTGTTGCTTCTCTTCTCGCTCTTATTTGCGTATGTTAGCCACCATATATGCTTAGTGCTTGCTGCACCTCCACCTCATTACCCTATCCTACCCATAAGCTTAAATAGTCTTGATCTCGCGGGTGTGAGATTGCTGAGTCCTCGTGACTCACAGATACTTCCAAACAGTTGCAGGTGCCGATGATACCAGTGCAGGTGACGCACCCAGCTCAAGTGGGAGCTTGATGAAGATCTTGATCGTTGTTTTGTTTTATTTCCTGTTGATCGGTAGTGGAGCCCAGTTGGGACGATCGAGGATCTAGCAATTTGGGTTGTCTTCTTTTATTTTGGTTCCGTAGTCGGACCTTGATTGTATTCTGGATGATGTATGTTTAACTTGTATTTTTGTGAAGTGGCGATTGTAAGCCAACTCTTTATCCCTTTCTATTCAGTACATGGGATTGTGTGAAGATTACCCCTCTTATGACAAACATACCATGCGGCTATGCCTCTAAGTCGTGCCCTGACACGTGGGAGATATATCCGCATTGTGGGTGTTACAAGTTGGTAATCAGAGCCATCCCCGACTTAGGAGCCCCCTGCTTGATTGAATCGCTGACGTTGTTGAGTTTAGAACAAAATGTTTTGAGTCTTAGGATTATATATATTGGAGAGTAGGATTATTTTACTCCTCAGTCCCTTCGTCACTCTGGTTATGCCTCCTGACGTAGAGTTTTGACTCTTCTCTCCTCAAATTTCACGATTTTTTTAGGATCACGCGGGTATCTTGGAATCGTTCCGATGGTTTTGTGACGAGAACATTGTTCTTGGTGCCTCCTGACATTTAGGGGTTGTGGCAGTGTCCCGGGGAGTTGAGCTCCGAGGTGTTGTGGTCACAATTTTATCGTTGTAGTTCTGGAATATCTAAGTTCGCCAACATCGAAAATCTCTTTTATGCAGTTGTTGGTGAGATAACCTCGATGCCACCCAGTACTGGGGCGGGAGTTCGAGAGTATTGCCATAACTCATATAACGGATGCTTTTCGAAGGTTGAGGTACATGATTTCCGAAGGTTTCTTGGTTATGTGTTGAAGGATGGATACAACTGGATGTAGGAATTGTTAGTTTGGGTGAGATATTATGCTTCCCCTGTATCCCCAACACCTGATTGCATAACTAGAAAGTTTCGGGAGTTTATAAGTGGGAATTCAAGTATATCGTAGGATATCTTTCCAACAGAACATTATACGACATGGGGTCTATCATATGTTTGTTTCCAGCTGATTTTGCAAGCCAATCCTTTGTTTTTGTTTTATTTGTGGTATTCGAGTTGCTTCAATGTCAAGTGTTGTCAAGTGTTGATTCCATACCTTGCCTAAGCGGTATCCTCATATTTCTATGTGAGTACTAATCCTTCATGATAATCAAGATTGTCATGTCAATCCTTTTCAACCGGTGTGCTCCTCTTCAAGTGGATCCGATTATTTTCAACATCCGCAAGATCAACTCAAAGTCTTCTCAACATTATTTGTTTCATCCGTCCCAAGTTGCCTTTGTTTTCCCGCCCTCCCACCCTTTTTCTTCAAGGACTCAGATTTCTTAATCTAGTATCCATTTTATTCATGTGAACTTTCTTCATTCTTTTCCTTCAATGTTCTTAACCGGTGTTTCTTATGAAGATGCTAAGGAAGCTTCAAGTTCGTCACTCTCAATCGTTTTCTTCTCCGGCACATTAATTTCAAGCGTCAGTGTTGATCATATCTCTTCCTTTGTTTCACATATTTTCCTATGTGAATTTCATATCCAAAGCTCTCTTATTTATTCACCTCTCTCTATTCATATACGGAGTGCTGAAGATATCTCAGAAGGCTCGTCTTTTCATTCAAGATCAGTTCAAGCTATTTCGAGGCTGTTACCTCATTCAAACCATTTAAATCAACAGGTGCATTATCTCTTCCTAAGCAATCGTTCAACGGTGTTTCTTTTGAGAGGGCCCTAACCCACAGGTCTTTTCCCAGGATCTTACCTGACTCTTCTAATTTTTCGGAGTTATCCTGAAATTCATTTCAAAGTTTGACATAAGAATGATTTGTCATCAGTCAAATGTCTTTCTCCAAGATTTGTCAAATTCTTGTCATCGTTGGTTCAATCTTTCTAATTTTCATCCCGGAGTATCTCAACAATTCATGGTGGTGTTTCTCGTCGTCATTCTCGGATTTGAAGACCGAAGAAGATTTTTCTCTCAATCTTGCTCCATTCTCTTCAAGAGTCATGGCTCTAGCTTGATGCCATCCTCTCATAATTGTTTTTGATTGTGAGAATTCTTTTCACCCATCCGGAGCAATTCAGGAGTCTTTTTAGTTTGATTCTCTGGAGCCCATCATCTCAGATATTATTCATTCTCAGCATTCATCTCTCTTTCCCCAATCTTATCGGTGCGTCATTCAAGTATTCTCTAATTAGCTCAGGATCTCTTCGTTCTCTTGTATTTATATTCTCTCAAGTATCTTCATTCGTTTTCCAATTCTTCCTGGTGAATGGTGCCTTTGTACTTTCATTTCCAATTCTTACGGTGGTTCGTTCAAGAGTTCTCTTCCTTTGTTATCATATAGATTCATTCGTTCTTTCCAATCCTACCGGTGGTTCGTTGAAGTCCTTCTCAAGTTTGTGATATATCTCTCTTAATCCTTTCTACAAGAATAAGTAGTATGCCAAATCTGTTGCTTGTCATCAATTTATATTGGTGAAGGATACGCATAACGTAATTCTTATTATTGTTTCATCCATGTGATCTAATTTCTTCTTTCCGGAGTGGTTCATCATATCACATTCTCGGTTCGAGATGCTTTATCTTTTCTTTCCGGAGTTCCAAGATATTCAATTATATCATTTAAAAGCTTCATCTAATCATTGCAAGGCCTCTCTCGGAGTTCTTTTCAATTTCCCTTTCGTTTGATCATTCTTTTATTACCGGAGTTCATCATGGAGGCTCAACATGGTGGCTCATCAAGGATTTCTTTCATTTTTCATTCGTTCTTTAAGATTTCTCTTGAAGCTGAGATCTGCCAAGCTATACTCTAAATTAAACATGGTGTTCAACACATGTCTTGTTTTGAGGAGTTTAAGCATTCTTCAATTTGCAACCGAAGCGATATTCTTTCATATCTCATCTTTTGAGGTGGTGTTATGTCATTCTTGATAATTTCCCTTCGTGTTTCATGATTCACAAGTTTTCAAGAGTGATATATCTAAATCCATCATTTTCTCTTTGCTCAAGACATCTTTTCAATCCATCAATCTCTTCATTGGAGTATATTGGGTTATATTTCACCTAAAGCTTTCCCTAAGGATTGTTGCTAATTATGGTGCTTATAAATGACCCAAGTTGTCCATTTATCCTTCCGGTGAAATAAGTTTCTCATCTCCTTGTTGATATCAATCCAATCTATTGTTTTCGTTAGTGGCATATTTTTGCCTCAATTTTGTGATGTTTTCCATATGCCCACTACAAGTTTATTCATTTCGTTTTTGGGTTTTCCAACAACTCTGTTATAACCTTCTTGGAAGGGTGCTCTCCAAGCTCTTTGTGATAGAAGTTGTCATTTTCTTCTCCATATTGTTATTCAAATGATCTATCTTCTATTCTTTCTTCCAGAGGCATTGTGACGTTGCTCTCTTCACTCATCATCTCGGATTGTGAGGACCATGTTCTTTTCATGCTTATCCTTTCAACAGGAGTGTCGTGTCCTCTTTTCAAGTATCCTCTCATCTTGTCAAGATCATGTTCAATTCCTTCCATTTACAGTCGGAGTGCTGCCCAAATTATATTATTCTTTTCCCTTCTATATCTTGTTTTAACCGGAGTGTTGTGTCTATTATTCATCTTCTAACCGGACTCTCATCCAAGTGCTTTCATTTTGCCAAGCTCATATATTTTACCTTCCTTTTCGAACCGGAGTGTTGTCGTAATTGATCCTTATTGTTCCTTGTACATCTCGTTTCTACCAGAGTGCTTGCATGTACTTCTTGTCTATTGCAACCCTTTTTCTTATGTCTTTCAACCTACAAGGTTCTAGTAATGTTCCTTGTTCCTCTTTTCTAACGGAGTGTTTCAACTTTGTTCATCTTCGTTGTATTCTGTCTTTCTATTTGTTCAACCTCGCAAGGTTCTTTGATTTCACTCGTTTGTCAAAGAAGCAACTTTGTTTTACCTCTTCCTCTTCCTTTTTCTCTCCAGTGCCATCCTAGATCTCGGGACGAGATCCTCTCGTAGTGGTGGAGTGTTGTGACGCCCCGAGACCGACGCGCATGGTGTCTTCCAGTTATTCGCTGTTGTTGCCATGTCATTCGCTTGTGTGCTGCATCTTGTCATGTCATCATGTATGTTTTCAAAACTTTCATCTGTCCCGGCCTCCCCGTTCCTTCCGTTGTCCGTTCTGACCCAGACACACTTGCACGCGCCTGTGGCACCTCCGAAATATTATTTTATGTGGCTTGAAAATGTTCTCGGAATGGGTTGAAAGTTGGTGTGTGGTGTTGTTATGTTGTCAGTAGACCGCCTGCCAAGTTTCATCGCATTCAGAGTCTGTTTGATAGCCCAACCGTTAAATTATAGCGGCAATATAGCTGGTCAAACGTCGGACGTTTTCGGTCTCCGAAAACCTTGCAGGTCTGCACTTCTTTCCTCTCCTCTCAGCCCAAGCCCTCCTACACAGCCCACTGTCGGTGTCAAAACTGGCGGATCTCGGTTAGGGGGTCCCGAACTGTGCGTCTAAGGCAGATGGTAACAGGAGGCGGGGGACACAATGTTTACCCAGGTTCAGGCCCTCTCGATGGAGGTAATACCCTACTTCCTGCTTGATTGATCTTGATGATATGAGTATTACAAGAGTTGATCTACCACGAGATCGTAGAGGCTAAACCCTAGAAGCTAGCCTATGACTATGATTGTTGTTGTCCTACGGACTAAACCCTCCAGTTTATATAGACACCGGAGGGGGCTAGGGTTACACAGAGTCGGTTACAAGGGAGGAGATCTACATATCCGAATTTCCAAGCTTGCCTTCCACGCAATGGAGAGTCCCACCCGAACACGGGACGAAGTCTTCAATCTTGTATCTTCATATTCCAACAGTCCGGCCAAAGTATATAGTCCGGCAGTCCGAGGACCCCCTAATCCAGGACTCCCTCAGTAGCCCCTGAACCAGGCTTCAATGACGATGAGTCCGGCGCGCAGATTGTCTTCGGCATTGCAAGGCGGGTTCCTCCTCCGAATACTCCATAGAAGATTTCAAACACAAGGATAGTGCCCGGCTCTGCAAAACAAATTCCACATACCACTGTAGAGAGTATAATATTTCCACAAATCTAATCTGCTGACAACTTTTCATAATGTGACATCACGCCATGGCCCGCTCATTATTCGAACCGTTTTTCTCAACTAGCTACTGCACATATTGCGAGGCGGTATTCTTGGCATGTCTTGTCGAAGCAGAGATCGTGTCTCCTTATCACGGGATTCTCATCAATACGGGTGTGGGTAACCCAACCGCGCCATCAATCATGGCGCTTGGGGAATAAGCGAGTTTACCAGGCAGGTGGGGAGGCACATAGTTTCTTCCGCCCTTATAAAGGGACAAGGACTCCTCCTTTTCACCCACTCCTTCTTCTTCCCTGCCCATCCATTCTCGCGCACTCGAGCTCCAGCGCCCAAGTTCGCATTTTCTCTGAAATACCACTCCAAACATGTCTGGAGCGGGAGGCAAGTGGATGGTCTCCTCTGTTACGGAGGAGAACATTACGAAGCTCCGGGAAGCCGGATACCTGGCCGCAGATATCGCGCATCGGCTCCCAGACGCGGGGCAGATTGTCCCTACCCCTAAACCCATGAAAGGGTTGTATTCCTTACCCGTTTCGTCCGCGGGCTGGGATTTCCCCTCCACCCATTTGTCCGCGGGCTCATGTTCTACTACGGGCTGGACTTCCACGATCTGGCCCCCAATTTCATCCTCAACATCTCGGCGTTTATCATCGTGTGCGAGGCCTTCCTCCGCATCAAGCCCCACTTCGGCCTGTGGCTGAAGACCTTCAATGTTAAACCGAAGGTGGTGGTCGGCCAGCAAGCGAAGTGCGGAGGCGCCATGGTGGGCAAAATGCCCAATGTCACCTGGCTCGAAGGCTCCTATGTGGAGACCATGAAGGGGTGGCAATCGGGGTGGTTCTACATCACCGAGCCACATGACACCAACTGGGTGGTGGCCCCCGAATTTCGATCCGGTAACCCCATGCGGCTCACCTCCTGGAAAGAGAAGGGCCTATCCTGGGGTTCATCGGTGGAGCTGGCCGGACTCCAGAACTATGTTAAAAACATGATAAGCAATAAAATCAAGCTTATCAACATGGTCCAGGTCATGCTCTTCCACCGGATCCTACCGTGTCAAAGACGGGCATTCAATATGTGGGAGTTCGACCCGACTAAGCACCAGATGCTGTGAGAGCTCTTCGACACGACGCACCAGGACATATGGAAGGTGTTGTTCAAGTCCGCTGAGGTACCTCCTCCCCTTACCGAGGATCGCGGACTCAGCGCAAAGCGCCCTGCCAATCCGGTGATCTCCTTATATCTCGTAAGATGTTTCTTTCCCCAATATAATCATGTGGGGGATCTAAGCCTCCACGCCATTTAACAGGACTGGGTCGCGACAGCGGAACGGATCGATTGTCCGGCCCCACTGCCCGAAGATCCAGCAAGGGATCTCTTAACGGAGATGCTGGTTCCGGCACCCTATGAGGCCAAGAAGAAGGCCACTGGGACCAGGAAAGGTCTCCGGCGCAAGGTCGTATCGGACTCATCGTCCAATAACATCGAGGTGCCCTCCTCCCACGAAAACGAGGAGGAGGAAGAGGAAAGTTCTCCCCCCCCCCCCGGCCGGGGGAGACAAGAAAAGGAAGGCCGCCCCATCAGGGAGGTCGAAGGGTCCAAGAAGGGAAGGACTCTCCTTCCGGACTGCTCCACGGCGGCCGCTTTTAGCGACGAGGAGTGGTTACCCAGGGACAAGCCCCTGGCGAAGTCGTAAGTATCCGATACCTTAATAGTTCTTGGTATGTTTTATTTTATTGCTTCTTATCATGCCGAACACGATCATGCAGCCCATCCAAAGCCCATATCGACTTATCCTCTTCGGATGAGTCTTTGGGCCCGTTGGAGATGAACAACGATTCACTCCCGAACGCCTCCTCCCTCCGCCCTACGGACAACGTCGAGGTGTTGTCTCAAAGGGTACTGAACCAAGGGGAGACAGTTTCGGAGGCGCCCCCAGGCGACATTCCGTACGCGGGGCGCACGAGGGGTGAGACTCCCATGGGCTCTAATGGTGGGGGCAGCAAGTCTAGCCCCCAGCCGAATACTGCCTTGGAACCTCCAGTGGTTACGGATTCTGTCAGGCAACCCCTCGCCAAGGGGGGCAAGCCGTCTGTGCCAATGGCCTCTGTCCATCCAGAGGCATCGGACAATTTGCTGGAAGTGCTTTGCGGCGCTTCCATTGATGAAGAGCACCGCACTATCATGAGTGCGGTGGTCAAGAAGGTTCGGTCCGCCAAAAGCGAACTGACTGAAGCCTGTGCCAGCCTCCTAATAGGCTTTGAGGTAAGTAATCAAATTATGAGAAAATATTACTGCATAGACAGTAGCCCCTGATGCTCTATTTGTTGTTCGCAAAGAAAGGCCGAATAGAGGATCAAATAATAATCACAGGAGTCTAATCAGAATATGTCTATGTGAATAAGCAGGCTTCACTGCTGGCCGCTGCCGCTCGCACGGCAGAGGTCTCCGCACTGAAGCGAGATCTTGAGCGGTCCGAGGAAGAGCTCGACCTTACCAAGAGGTGGCTCGAAGAGAACAAAGGTAAGTAATACCTCGTCTGTTTATTGATAAAGGAAAAGGAAAGTGGTTGTTAGATCACAGGATCGTCATGAATTTTGCTAGGGGCCACGACCGAAGTGGCGGCCCTAAAGAAGGCATTGTCCTAGGCCGAAGGCAAAGCGGCCAAGGAGCACGCCGAGCGCGAGAAGCAAGAGGCCCGAGTCGGCGAGGTTCAGCAAGAACTCCAGGGGTTTGTCAAGAAGTACGAGTCCTTGGAGCGTGACTCTAAGATGCAAGGGTCCAAGATTGCGAAGGCCCTCGAGAACACACAAAATGCCAAGGCCGAAGACCAAAAGGCCCTCCAGGAAATTGAGGCGGTCAAGAAGATAGTGGCGGGTAAGGCATTCATTATGCAAAGCAAGCATGCGAAGGAAACTTTCCTTTTACTTACCCGAATTCGGAGCTCTCCAGGAGCGTTCGCGGATCTACCCAGCAGTGTGTCGGATGCCGCGGAGTTCTATCGGGCCGAGGAAGGGAGCTCGACGGAGAAGTTGTTCTGGTCTCAGTATACTGGGACTGGACATCCGATGCCCTTGAGCGACTAGTTGAAGCAATTGGTCAAGCTTCACAAGGCGGCCGAACTGGCCATGAAGGGCCTCATAGTCCGGATGTGGCCTGGCGAGCCCCTGCCTGGCAGCTATTTCGGCCTGGTAAGGCGGCTTGTGAACGCGTGCACACGGTTTGAAGTCATAAAGCGGTCCGTCTGCATTGAGGGTGCGCGCAGGGCTTTTGCCCAGGCGAAAGTGCACTGGGCGAAGATGGACGCCAAAAAGCTGGTGAAGGAGGGGCCGCCGGAGGGCAAGGAGCATCGCCACCCCAAAAAGTATTATGACAGTGTCCTGAAGGGTGCTCGCCTTATGGCAGAGGAATGTGCTAAGGATGCAATATTTGAATGAATGTACTCATGTGATCCTGTAATGTGGAACGATTTCATGTGCGCTATGTAAGGCTTGTTAATTTAAAATATTACCTTCTGTGCGGCTGTTCATAAAATTTGAAAGTTGGCCAGTCGTCGGCTTTTGCCCCCATGTAACTAGTACTGAGGTGTTCGGGATAAACCTGACCACTCTTTATCCTAGTTTTGGGTCCTTCGAAGGAGGTGTTCAGCACAACGAACCAGGCAATCGGACTATAAAGCTTTATCACTCTCACTTAGCCATAGAAGTCTACAATTTTAAATTTCGACAAAGCCCCTAGTATTCGGAAGGCCGAACTTAGGGCGCTATGTACGCCTAAATCGGACAAGGCCGACTCCTCGCCCGAAGCGGGAAAAATCTTTAAGGATTTGAGACCTCTCGAACAGCGACCGGCTCTCGCCGCATCATGACAGTCAGTTTTCGGCTTTCTCTGCTGAGGTGCTCGTGCGGAAGAAACGGAACTCAATCGCAGTAGTTCTCCCAGTGCTACCTTAGCCGATATAGCAGAACGTAAGGTACCAAAAGATGGGAGCCGGGCAAACCTAACTATTGACCCTAGACATGATTCGAAGCTGATGCATATAATTGTATAAGTTCGGGGTGCCGCACTGTCGAAAGTGTTAGACTTTTCATGCTGTGTTATGGGGTACACTGAAGCCCCTGGTGCACTGGTCGTATCAGAATGTACGGGGTGTGATTTGTCGTAAATAAGCAGACAGGGAAAAAAGATAAAGGAATGCAATAATGAGCTAATGTTGTACATTGTTATTTAGATGATACGTCAAAGCGTATGCATACATGTAGTGCAATAAGTAAAAGATAGGACTATTTGACATGTCCTATCCAAGGTCAAGCTGCGAGTGGGTATGCAAAACAGGTATATCGATCGTTATCAGAGACCACCTGAGGATTCCCTCGTACGTCAAAGCTTCTTGCTTCCTTGGTGTTTCCTTCCCGTGACGGGTCCGATAATCAGACGATCGGAGAGGGCCTTCAGAGAATAGGGGCCCGAAAGGAAGAAAATGTTAAAGGTAAATGGGTCCTGAAGCGGTTGAGCCGCATTGTGGGCCTTGCATGGTCGTGCCTCCGCCTATGCCCATGGTATCTTGAGTGCGTAATTATGTACGTGCGGCGCAAATTTCGCCGCTTGACTAGGACTAGGACGGAGGCCGAATTGCTAGGCGAGCTCTAAACGTGCCCGGCGATCCTCTTGCAGGGTACTCCGGACTCGCTTGAAGGTGTCCGGGCTCTTTTTCGCCGAATTGGCAGTTTGCCTCATAAGGCTGCTTTGCGCTCCTACTGCGAGGGCCGCAGTGTGCTCCTCCGTGCGGAGTGAGCGTTCTGTGTTTTCATTAACTGTTATAACCCCGCGAGGTCCTGGCATTTTGAGCTTGAGGTATGCATAACGCGGTACCGCATTGAATCTGGCAAATGTGGTTCGTCCGAGCAGTGCATGATAGCCATTGTGGAAGGGGACGATATCGAAGATTAACTCCTCGCTTCGGAAGTTGTCCGGAGATCCGAAGACCACTTCCAGTGTGATTGAGCCCGTGCAACAGGCCTCTACACCTGGGATGACACCTTTAAAGGTGGTTTTGGTGGGTTTGATCCTCGAGGGGTCTATACCCATTTTGCACACTGCATCCTGATAGAGCAGGTTCAGGCTGCTGCCACCGTCCATAAGGACTCGAGTGAGGTGAAATCCGTCAATGATGGGGTCAAGGACCAATGCGGCAGAACCGTCATGATGGATACTGGTGGGGTGTTCCCTACGATCGAAGGTGATCGGACAAGAAGACCATGGGTTGAACTTTGGGGCGACTGGCTCCATCGCATAGACGTCCCTCAGTGCACGCTTCCGTTCCCGCTTGGGAATATGGGTTGCGTATATCATGTTTACCGTTTTCACTTGGGGAGGAAATTTCTTCTGTCCTCCTGTGTTTGGTGGCTGGGGCTCCTCCTCGTCGTCGCTATGCAGCCCATTTTCCTTGTTTTCGGCATTCAACTTGCCGGCCTATTTGAACACCCAGCATTCTCTGTTGGTGTGGTTGGCTGGTTTATCGGGGGTGCCGTGAATTTGACACGAACGATCAAGTATGCGGTCCAAGCTGGACGGGCTCGGATTGCTTCTTTTGAATGGCTTTTTCCGCTGACTGGATTTAGAGCCACTAAATCCGTCATTAACTGTCGTGTCTTCGGCGTTGTCGCCATTGTTGCAACGCTTGTGTCTGTTGTGACGTGGCCTGCCGTTGCTATCTTTGGCATCTGAATTGCCAGGGTTTCTTGATGTGTTGTTGCTGTGAGCCACCCAGCTATCCTCGCCCGCACAAAAGTGGGTCATGAGTGTTGTGAGGGCTGCCATGGATTTTGGCTTTTCTTGACCAAGGTGTCGGGTGAGCCACTCGTCAAGGATGTTATGCTTAAATGTCGGTAAGGCCTCGGCATCCGGACAGTCGACAATTTGGTTCTTTTTAGTTAGGAACCGAGTCCAATATTTCTTGGCTGATTCCCCTGGCTGTTGGGTTATGTGACTCAAGTCATCGACATCCAGTGGTCGCACATAAGTGCCCTGGAAGTTGTCAAGGAATGCGCCCTCCAAATTCTCCCAACTGCCAATGGAGTTTGCCGGCAGGCTATTGAGCCAATGCCGAGCAGGTCCTTTGAGTTTTATTGGGAGGTACTTGATGGCATGTAGATCGTCACCGCGGGCCATGTGGATGTGGAGGAGGAAATCTTCGATACATACCGCAGGGTCTGTTGTACCATCATATGATTCAATGTTCACGGGTTTAAAACCTTCTGGGAATTCGTGATCCATTACTTCATCAGTGAAGCATAGGGGGTGTGCGGCGCCTCTGTGCTGGGCTATATCACGACGTAGTTCATACGAGTCTTGTCTGCTGTATTCGGCCCGGCCGGATTTGCTTTTAGTATATCCAGCGTGACGGTCGCCGTCACCCGTTGGGGCGTGCCCCCGTGATCTGTAGATCGATCTTGCATGTCCAGCCTTGTTTTCCAATACGTCTCGCAGGTCCTGCGTGTTACCCCGGGCCTTGGTATTTTTGTTTAACTGGCGACGGGGTGCGGGATGGACTTCGGCCTGACATGCCGCTTTGTCTCGGCGGCGAGGTGGCCGGTCAGCCGCATCATACGCTGGAAGTGTAGGCTTTAATGCTTCTTCCTCGAGTTGGGGTAGCAACCTGCGCTTTGGGTAACTTTTGGTTGGGTGCTCGAGTTTGTATTCCTCGGCCGCCAGGACCTCGATTCATCTATCCGCTAGCAGATCTTGGTCAGCTTGAAGCTGTTGTTGCTTTTTCTTCAAGCTTTTTGCTGTGGCTATAAGCCGGCGCTTGAAGCGCTCCTATTCGGCGGGATCCTCAGGCACGATAAATTCTTCGTCGCCGAGGCTCACCTCGCCTTCGGAGTGAGGCATGTAATTGTCATCCTCTTATTCTCCGTCTACTGCATGTTCCTTAGGGCTAGCTTGCCCATCCTCCCGCTCGAGGCCTGGCTGGAGGGGATTGTCTTCGTCTTCGGCGCTATCCGCAGCGTTATTGTCTCTTGTGCCGGTATTGCCATTTTTGCTATGGAGGGGCTTAGAGCAGCGCCGTTGACGCGGGTGCTTAGATTGCTTCTCGAGGGGATTATCCTCTATTGCCTTATTGCCATCGCTTTCTTTGGGGGTTTCCACCATGTATATATCATATGATGAGGTGGCAGTCCAGCGCCCTATGGGCGGTGGTTCCTGTTCTTCTCCTACATCGTCGTCCATACCGTCAATGTCTTTGGAGCCAAAATCAAGCATGTCGGTTAAGTCAGCGACAGTGGCTATTAAGTGGGTGGGGGACGAATTTCTTCGTCTTCCGCTTCTCACTCAAGCCGGACACAGTTCGGCCAAGGGCCTCCTGACAAGGAGAGAGACCTTAATGAATTTAGCACACCACCCAAGGGCAAGTGCTGAAAGATATCCGCGGAGGAAAACTCCATGATCGGTGCCCAATCAGATTCGATAGGTACAGACGCAGGCGGTTCGGAGCCCGTGGCCGGGGACGAATCCAAGGATCCGGCAACACAGGTCTCGTAGGAGGTGAAGTCAGTATTCGGCTCTGTCACCGCTGAGTGTGCGGCCTCCGTGGCGGGGTCCATCCACCCTTCCTCGGACGGCGCGATCTGCTCCGGATCAAGGGCCGGAGTTGCCACAGGGGTGATCTCCCGAACACTGTCCGGCGGCAGAGCTAAGTCATGCTCGTCGTGATTGTGCGGCGCACCTGACACGGGCTCAAATCCGTCGAAGGTCAAGTCTCCGCGGATGTTGGCAGTATAGTTTAAGTTTCCAAACCTGACCTGATGGCCAGGGGCGTAGCTCTCGATCTTCTCCAGATGGCCAAGCGAGTTGGCCCACAGTGCGAAGCCGCCGAATACGAATATCTGTTCGGGGAGAAAAACCTCACCCTAGATCGCATCGTTGCCAATGATCGAAGGAGCCATCAAGCCTTTATCGTGATGGCGCAGTGGAACTCTCAATGAAAGCACCAATGTCGGTGTCAAAACCGGCGGATCTCGGGTAGGGGGTCCCGAACTGTGCGTCTAAGGCAGATGGTAATAGGAGGCGGGGGACACAATGTTTACCCAGGTTTGGGCCCTCTCGATGGAGGTAATACCCTACTTCCTGCTTGATTGATCTTGATGATATGAGTATTACAAGAGTTGATCTACCACGAGATCCTAGAGGCTAAACCCTAGAAGCTAGCCTATGACTATGATTATTGTTGTCCTACAGACTAAACCCTCCGGTTTATATAGACACCGGAGGGGCCTAGGGTTACACAGAGTCGGTTACAAGGGAGGAGATCTACATATCCGAATTGCCAAGCTTGCCTTCCATGCAATGGAGTCCCACCCGGACACGGGACAAAGTCTTCAATCTTGTATCTTCATAGTCCAACAGTCCGGCCAAAGTATATAGTCCAGCAGTCCGAGGACCCCCTAATCCAGGACTCCCTCACCCACCTACCCCTTCTCGCGTCCGGAGCCGTCCGATGACGATCGCACGGTCCGAAAACCCCTCCACCCCTCAAACCCTAACCCTGCCTATAAAAGGAAGCCTCCCCTTCCATTTTTGGCAGCAGATAGCTCCCTCCTCAAAATCAGCGCGCCGCCAGCCTCCTCCCACCTTCACCTCGCTTTCCGTGCCGGCCTAACCCGCCGCCGCCACTTGGCGCGTCGCCATTCGCCCCCGCCGCCATCTGCGCTGGGTGCAGCCAACCGCCGCGCGCCACCTCAGCCCTTGTCTCCCTCCACCTCCCGCAGCCCGCAGAACCCAGATTGGGCCTGCCCCGGGCCCGACCGCCGCCGACGCAGCGCATCCGCCCCCGAGCTGCGCCGTTCCCGCAAGGTCCGGCCCCGACCTCCCGTTCTCCCTCATCGCTACCTCCATGTCGAACGTCGCCGGAGCGTGGCCGCAGACGAGCACCTCTGCCAGGAGAGCCCCGACCGCAAGCAGAACCACCGCCACACAATATCTCCTTTCCCTCCTCCCTCTCTCCCTAACCCCCTTCAGTTCCTTCCCGCAGGCCCGCCGCCGCCATGGCGCCCAACCCTCACCGGCCCCGCCCGATCCGGCCTCCCCTCGCCGGAAATGGAGCCACCCTGTCCAGATCCGCCCGGATCCGGCAGGGCCCCGCAGTCTTCGCCACTGGACCATCACCGGATCGTGCTCCTTCATCATTTCGCTGCAACTCCCAGCGCCGCCGCGCTCTTCTTCGCGACGAGCGCCTGATCGATCCGGCTGCCCCCGTTGACCGCGAGTGTGGTTGGGCCGCAAACGCATGCCCTCGCTCTGCCGCATGGGCCTCTACAGCGGCACCAGCCCACGGGAGAGCATTGGCCTGCCTCCCCGCCTCTCCACAGCCGAGCCTCACCCGTTGGTCCAGCGGGCCTCCTTTGCAGCTGGCTCACGAGGCCCAAAGTGAGCAACCCCTCTCCACTCCCTCTCCTGTACACTACCGGGCCAACCAGATTCGGCCCAGTGTTTTTTCCTTGTCTGCGATTTTAGCAATTAATCCTGAGACTGCAGTTTTTACAGAATAGCCCCTAAACTTCATGCATATCATATCTCACAAACCGTGCATCGGAATTAAATAAACTATATATGTAAAATGCTTAGAATTTTGTGTAGTTTCATAATATGCCACTTTTATCCATGTTTGTAATGTTTAAAATGGTGTTTGTGTTTATTTTGCTTAATGCCATGTTAAAATGCTTTAATTCATAACTAAATAACCGTAGCTCCAAACTTAACAAACTTTATATGTAAATGGGGTAGAAAAATGCTAGTTTAACATGGTGGAAGTACTTTGCATGTTTAACAACTCTAAAATTATGTATAGGGCAGAACAGTACCAAACCTAATATATGCATATGAGGATTTTTCCGGAATTGTTGTTTGTTGTTTCCGGCCTCATTTAAACTTGACTAGATAGTTAATTTATGTATGATTCAGCTCTTGCCATGTTAATCAACATTTAATATTGTTGGGTACATAAACGGGAGAGAACTAAATAATTGTTGTGGTGTTTCGTCAATATGCAACTCGTTGCATATTGAGCTCCACTTAACTTGTAGTGTTGTTTGTGCACCTTGCCATACCATGCATAATTAAACCGTACATGCATCATACTTGGTTGTGCATCATGCCATGTTTATGTGATGGTTGTTTACTATGTTGCTTGCTTCTTTCCGGGTAGCTTCTCTCGTTAACTTCGGTTTCGTTCCGGAGTTCTGAGGATTCGTTTGACTACGTCCGGTTGTCTTCTTCATGGACTCGTTCTTCTTCCTTGCAGGATCTTAGGCAAGATGACCATACCCTCGAAATCACTTCTATCTTTGCTTGCTAGTTGCTCGCTCTATTGCTATGCCGCGTTACCTACCACTTGCTATGTCATGCCTCCCATATTGCCATGTCAAGCCTCTAACCCACCTTTCCTAGCAAACCGTTGTTTGGCTATGTTACCGCGTTTGCTCAGCCCCTCTTATAGCATTGCTAGTGGCAGGTGAAGCTGAAGTTTGTTCCATGTTGGAACATGGATATGTTGGGATATCACAATATCTCTTATTTAATTGATGCATCTATATACTTGGTAAAGGGTGGAAGGCTCGGCCTTATGCCTAGTGTTTTGTTCCACTCTTGCCGCCCTAGTTTCTGTCATACCGGTGTTATGTTCCTTGATTTTGCGTCCCTTATGTGGTTGGGTGTTATGGGAACCCCTTGACAGTTTGCTTTGAATAAAACTCCTTCAGCAAGGCCCAACCTTGGTTTTACTTTTGCCTAACAACCTATTACCCTTCCCTTGGGTTGGCCAACCCGAGGGTCATCTTTATTTCAACCCCCCCCCGGGCCAGTGCTTGTCTAAGTGTTGATCCGAATGGAGTAGACTGCGGGGCCACCTCGGGGAAACTTGAGGTTTGGTTTTACTCGTAGGATGTCTCATCCGGTGTTGCCCTGAGAATGAGATATGTGCAGCTCCTATCGGGATGTCGGCGCATCGGGCGGTCTTGCTGGTCTTGTTTTACCATTGTCGAAATGTCTTGTAACCGGGATTCTGAGTCTGATCGGGTCTGCCTAGGAGAAGGAATATCCTTAGTTGAACGTGAGAGCTTGTGATGGGCTAAGTTGGGACACCTCTGCAGGGTTTGAATTTCCAAAAGTCGTGCCCGCGGTTACGGGCAGATGGGAATTTGTTAATGTTTGGTTGTAGAGAACTTGACACTTAACTTAATTAAAATGCATCAACTGCATGTGTAGTCGTCATGGTCTCTTTCCGGCGGAGTCCGGGAGGTGAACACGGTCTTGTGTTATGCTTGAACATAAGTAGCTTTCAGGATCACTTCTTGATCACTTGTAGTTCACGACCGTTGTGTTGCTTCTCTTCTCGCTCTTATTTGTGTATGTTAGCCACCATATATGCTTAGTGCTTGTTGCAGCTCCACCTCATTACCCTGTCCTACCCATAAGCTTAAATAGTCTTGATCTCGCGGGTGTGAGATTGCTAAGTCCTCGTGACTCACAGATACTTCCAAACAGTTGCAGGTGCCGATGATACCAGTGCAGGTGATGCACCCAGCTCAAGTGGGAGCTCAATGAAGATCTTGATCGTTGTTTTGTTTTGTTTCCTATTGATCAGTAGTGGAGCCTAGTTGGGACGATCGGGGATCTAGCAATTGGGGTTTTCTTCTTTTATTTTGGTTCCATAGTCGGACCTTGATTGTATTCTGGATGATGTATGTTTAACTTGTATTTGTGTGAAGTGGCGATTGTAAGCCAACTCTTTATCCCTTTCTATTCAGTACATGGGATTGTGTGAAGATTACCCCTCTTGTGACAAACCTACCATGCGGCTATGCCTCTAAGTCGTGCCCCGACACGTGGGAGATATAGCTGCATTGTGGGTGTTACAGCCAGAAATCCTTCTTGCTACCTCTTGAGCACTGCGGTGGTTTTCCCTTGAAGAGGAAAGGGTGATGCAGCAAAGTAGCGTAAGTATTTCCCTCAGTTTTTGAGAACCAAAGTATCAATCTAGTAGGCGATCATGCTCAAGTCCCACGCACCTACACAAACAAATAAGAACCTCGCAACCAACGCGATAAAGGGGTTGTCAATCCCTTCACGGTCACTTACGAGAGTGAGATCTGATAGATATGATAAGATAATATTTTTGGTATTTTTATGATAAAGATAAATAAAGATGCAAAGTAAAATAAACGGTAATAGAAATAACTAAGTATTGGAAGATTAATATGATGGAAGATAGACCCGGGGGCCATAGGTTTCACTAGTGGCTTCTCTCAAGAGCATAAGTATTACGGCGGGTAAACGAATTACTGATGAGCAATTGATAGAATTGAACATAGTTATGAGAATATCTAGGTATGATCATGTATATAGGCATCATGTCCGCGACAAGTAGACCAAAATGATTCTACATCTACTACTATTACTCCGCACATCGACCGCTATCCAGCATGCATCTAGAGTATTATGTTCATAAGAATAGAGTAATGCTTTAAGGAAGATGACATGATGTAGAGGGATAAACTCATGCAATATGATATAAACCCCATCTTTTTATCCTTGATGGCAACAATACAATACGTGTCGTTTCCCTTTCTGTCACTAGGATCGAGCACCGCAAGATTGAACCCAAAGCTAAGCACTTCTCCCATTGCAAGAAAGATCAATCTAGTAGGCCAAACCAAACTGATAATTTGAAGAGACTTGCAAAGATAAACCAAACATACATAAAAGAATTCAGAGGAGAATCAAATATTGTTCATAGATAAACTTGATCATAAACCCACAATTCATCGGATCTCGACAAACACACCGCAAAAGAAGATTACATCGAATAGATCTCCAAGAAGATTGAGGAGAACTTTGTATTGAGATCCAAAGAGAGAGAAGAAGCCATCTAGCTAATAACTATGGACCTGTAGGTTTGAAGTAAACTACTCACACATCACCGGAGAGGCCATGGAGTTGATGTAGAGGCCCTCCGTGATCAATGCCCCCTCCGGCGGAGCTCCGGAAAAGGCCCCGAGACGGGATCTCTCGGGTACAGAAGGTTGCGGTGGTGGAATCAGGTTTTCGTGGTGCTCCTGGATGTTTGGGGGGTACATGGATATATATAGGAGGAAGAAGTATGTCGGTGGAGCAACGAGGGGCCCACGAGGGTGGAGGGCATGCCCAGGGGGGTAGGCGCGCCCCTGCCTCGTGGCTTCCTCGTTTGTTTCTTGACGCCCACTCCAAGTCTCCTAGATCATGTTTGTTGAGAAAATCATGTTGCCGAAGGTTTCATTCCGTTTGGACTCCGTTTGATATTCTTTTTCGGTGAAACCCTAAAATAGGTAAAAAACAGCAATTTGGGCTGGGCCTCCGGTTAGTAGGTTAGCCCCAAAAATGATATAAAAGTGTAAAATAAAGCCCATTGACATCCAAAATAGATAGTATAATAGCATGGAGCAATCAAAAATTATAGATGCATTGTAGACGTATCAATGACGGCGGACACGGAGAAGCTGGCCACCGACTCGTCGCTCTCCACGCACCCGTCTTTTGTCTCTGCCTACATGGTGCTGCCGCAGGCACGGGAGGCACGTCCACAGACACGGGAGGCACGGCACCGCAGACACTAGGGGCGCGGTACGACACAGCAGCGACGACGCCCATACCGGTGTGCTCGCCGCCGTGCCGGCGTGGAGCAACTCGCCACTCCTCATCGAGCTGAACTGGAGCAGCGAGTTGCTGAACCACGCGCCTGCTTGGGGCGGCAACTGGCTCCGTCGGGCCAAGCAAGGTTGGTGAAGCACCGAGCGGCCTCACCCGTATCCGAAGGGCTCGGCGGGCCACCCAGCCGGGTAATATGCCGGAGAACGGCTCCTCAGAAGCCATCGGAAGAGTGGAGAAAATGGTGAAGGAGGAGATGGGGGAGCGGCGGAGGGGTGCGATTCTTGCCCGTTGTCTGTCTGGCCTCGTGTAAATAGAGGGCGGACGGTAGGAGCTTGGCCGGCGTCTGGCCTCGTTTAAATTAAGGGCGGATGGGAGGAGCTCGGCTAGTGTTGCGTTTAATTCTGGCCCGCTCATGAACGGATGTGTGGCCGGAGTAAGTTTCTCGGTTTGCATGCAGGTTTAACGGAGGGGTTTGATGGAGGCGAGGAGGCCTGTTCAGCCGGGCGTGTAGCGGGCGGCGCAGTACTGTTTGATTTGACAGCGGTCGGGCAGTTCCCGATATGACTTTAATGCAGATGAGGGAGGGAGTAGCGGTTCCCGAAATGTTGAACGGCCAATGCATCCTCCTTCAATTAATGCATGAGGTAAGTAATGGGAGGAGGACCGGGAAAAGAGGCTGCACGATGTGAATGCAATGCAGTTTGCCCTCATATAAAGGCGCCCCTCCATTTCAATGCATCTACCACATCGTACGCACCTAAGAATTTGCCTAAGCACCTACACTAAGCGCAAAAGAGCTCACTCTAGACCCATGGCGGCGATGCGTGCGAGCGGCCAACGGCTGTGCCAGATGGTCCATGATGTCGGCCTGCGGCATGGCGCCGAGGATCGTCTCCGGACGATGTTGGAGACCGGCTGGTGGATGGTCCCCATCGACGCCAACTACGACTCTCAGTTGGACCAGATGATCGTTACCACCACCAACAAGTTCACCGTCCTCAAGAAGCTCGCGGGCGACATCGCCGTACTCCTCCAGCCCACGCGCCCGGGCTCCTCATTGCCTGTCACCCTAATCGGCCTCCATGGCCGGAACCTCTTTCAAGCACTGGTGGCCCTGCGACTGCCCACCAACGCCACGAAGAATGTCCACCTAGAGGTCGCGCTCGCCGCGAGGCGCCTCGCCCTACAAGAATTCATCGACCTACACATCCACGTGTACGAGCAAATCGTGTACATAGGTATCTACAAGGCCAGTGAGGACGCTACGACGTTGGCCTTCCTCAACCGGTTGGAAGCCTTGGATACCTTTGCTGAGAAGCACCTCGACCTCGCCACAAAAGCCGCCGCTCCTTAGCTGTCGGTCGGTGACCCGGCGCACTAAGTTGAGGAGGAGGAGGAGGTCGTACATTGATGGATGCATCTTTCTTCTTGCCTTCTGTAACCACCACTGCGACCGCATCATCATCATTGCCTTAATTCTTATTGTGTTGTTGCATTCTTGTTCCAGTCAATACCGACATGTGCGATCCCTTTGCTTAATTATATGCATCACTGTAACTAGTACTCCATCCGTCAATTTATAAGTTGTGCTTACCTTTTCCATCAACTTCGTGCAACGCGCGTGCATCTTGCTAGAAACACTAGAACATGTCGAACCGCGTGTGACCAAACCGACAATGCGCCAACCTAGCTACTACGTACCCTGCTTATCTGGCGGAAATAGCCCCGCCCTAGCGTTTCCAATCATTATTTCTATCTATCGATCGTGCCAAGGAGCAGAACCAAAATGTTACAATTTATACATGTTTCTCTACTCCTACTCCTATAAAAGACTCAGTTGGTGATGGTGGTTTGTCTGCCATCCGTCATTTCTGACCATTAGATCTGCATCTAAC
This sequence comes from Triticum urartu, assembly GCF_003073215.2. Lineage (NCBI taxonomy): Eukaryota > Viridiplantae > Streptophyta > Magnoliopsida > Poales > Poaceae > Triticum > Triticum urartu. Next base: position 318,062,991 of record NC_053024.1, on the reverse strand, counting down.
GGCTGTGAGGTAAGTTGTGGCATTTTTGCAACAAAAGCCCACTTCTCTGCTCCAATTTGCAGAAACCCCCTTATTATCTTGAAAGCAACCACATCCCTCCCTCACCTCATCAAAACAGCCTAAGAAATATATACTCCTATAAAAGACTCAGTTGGTGATGGTGGTGTGTCTGCCATCCGTCGTTTCTGACCATTAGATCTGCATCTAACGGTTGTGAGGTAAGTTGTGGCATTTTTGCAACAATAGCCCACTTCTCTGCTCCAATTTGCATAAAACCCCTTATTATCTTGAAAGCAACCACATCCCTCCCTCACCTCATCAAAACAGCCTGGGAAATATATTTTGAGTGAAAAGTACTCCCTCCGTTCCTAAATATTTGTCTTTCTAGAGATTTCAATAAATGACTACATATGGAGTAAAATGAGTGAATCTACACTTCAAAATATGTCTATATAATCCGTATGTGATAGTCCATTTGAAATCTCTAAAAAGACAAATATTTAGGAACGGAGGGAGTAATATATTAGGAGTATATCAAAACAAGAGTGATTTCTTTCAAGTTTGTGAACAAGTACTACTATTATACTACTTTGGATCCGTCGCAATGCATAGGCACATTGCTAGTAAAAGGAAAAGGCCTGCCGCGTTCGCGTCGCACTCCCCCCACACACACCCGGGAATCGGGAGTACTCCACGGCCCGTCCGGCACGACACATAGCTTAGGGAAGGCGTGTTGCCTAGCATTTTCACTTTCATGTGGGACCGCCGTTGAGCAAACCGACTATTGGCAAACCGCACCCCGCCCGCCGCCGGGTTGGAAAACAGAAACGAGGGGAAGATCTAGCTGTAGCACAAAAGCCAAGAAATTTGGTGTCAGATGGGGATCTTTGATAGAGTAGGAGCATTCCGTACTACTCTACTCCTACTAGTACCAAGTTTGTAGTACTATACAACTAGTAGGTACGTGCATGGGACAACATCGTGTTGACACCAGATTTTGGCATGGTCACGAATCCGGGTTCGTATGCAAAAGTTAGAGGCAACACTTCGCGGGCCGGCCCTGAGTGAGAAAGTATTCGGCCTTTGCCGGCTGAATGAAACCTTGCCGGGGTAAAACCTTGCCGATGTGAGGGCTTGCCGGCATGGAAAGCTTGCCGGCGGAGAAGCTTGCCGGCGTGGAAAGCTTGCTGGTGGAGAAGCTTGCCGGTGTGAAATCTTGCCGAGGGAGAAACCTTGCCGAGGAGGAACTCTTGCCGGGGTAGAAACCTTGCCGAGGAGGAACTCTTGCCGGGGTAGAAACCTTGCCGAGCTAGGGAGGAACCCTTGCCGGTGTAAAAACCTTGCCGGGGTGAAACCTTGTCGGTGCGGAAAGCTTACCCGGGTGGAAGGCCTGCCGGGGTGGAGGTTGTGATAGTCAAGCCGACGAGAAGTTGAAGATGGGCTCATAAGCTAATTCAGATGATCTTGGATGGAGAAATGTCCTACACGGAAGTTGTGCATCTCGTTGAAACATCAAATTTGATATAAAGATCGTCTCAATCCGAGGTTGTATGCAAAAGTTAGAGCCCGCACAGCAAGACCCTCCAGAGAGCAAAATGTGACGCCTGGAACCAGACACATATATGGGTGTGTCTAATGAGTTGCGTGAGTAATTATCTGTTTTGCGCGAGTGATTTGACCCTCGAGATGACCTCTAATGAAAAAACGTTCAACGTGAAAGATGTTCGTCTCGTCGAAACGGTCAAGATTGCTTTTGGGCTCGTTTCCATCCGAGATTGTTTGTCACCATGAAAAGGACCCTCAAAGTACAGTCAGTTTAAACCGAGCAGTTTTGGAAAGTTCGGATAAAATCAGTCCGAATTTGACTAGGGTTTTGAACGTGAATTGATGTAATCTTCTTGTAAGGAAAGCCTAGATAAATCCTTTGCTTGTACGGGAAGTCCAGCCGCCTCTTATATATGTTGGGGGTGACGGCCGATTGAAACACACAATCGAACAAATCAATATACTACTTTTTCATCTACGTTTTATCTCTCCACCATTTTTCTCTCTCGTTCTTCGCTGTTCTTCGTGTTTGAGAGCTGCGAATCCCGAGGCTCTAGGGGCGAGCGAATCGACCTAGGGAAGCCCATAGCCGCCGCAATCCCTGACGGGGTCCCTCCCAGGTGCGTGGGGTTTCGGGTCTGCAAAAGCGCCCGCCGACTGTCTTGCGTATCGCGCTGTCGGTCGGGTCTCCTTCGACGTGAGCTGCGGTGCATCACCCCCGGCATCGAGGGTACACGTGACGTGTTCGTGTGTCAACACATCATAGGAACAAAAAACGGGAAGATCTTATTTTGGGTGATTTATCTTTTTTTCAGTCAATGTAGTATGAATAATATGATGTGGGGGACACCCATGAAGCTTATGTGGCTTCGTTGCATGGCTACGAAAGGTTAGAGAAAAATAAATAGATAATGTGTTTAGAGTGCACTCCACTAAACAGATATACTTTGGATCCATTGCAACGGGCCGGCACATCTATATCTATACCCCCTATATAGTGTGTGAATAACTATGAAAGTTGGTCGTTGGATGAAGCCAATCCGACGGTACAAAGATGGCAAATCCGAGCACTACTGGCTGTTGGATATCATCTACATTCCACCAGATGCTGCCACATGTAGAATCTAGAAGACTCCATGGTTGAAATTCATTCATGACTAACTTCGCCACAACTAAGCTTATGCAAAGTGTGTCTGCCACAAAAAATGTGGCTAACAAAATGGCCACCACAAGTGTGGCAAGAAGTTGAGTCTATGACATGTGGACCATGTAGCTAGAAAAGTGTGGCACGCCACAAGTGTAGCAATGAACCAAACACACGCCTAGTGTGTTTGGTAGGGTGTATGAAGGGTGCACGATCCCAAGAGTTCCCTTCTCGACCCACTTTTGGGTGTTTGGTAGAGTGTATGGAGGGTGCATGAGTCCACACTAGATTAGCACAAATACACTAGAAGCATGCATGAAGAGAGCATACATGAAGAGGGGTGTTGAGTTGAGCATGCATGAAGAGGGAACAACTATCCTGAGACGAGAACGCAACCAAACACACTTGTGGCACGCCTAAGCTTAGGCATGGCAACCTTAGGCTGCAAACAAAACCATAACTTTGAAAGTTGGTCGTTGGATGAAGCCAATCCGACGGTACAAAGATGGCAAATCCGAGCACTACTGGCCGTTGGATATCATCTACATTTCACCAGATTTTTCCACATGTAGAATCTAGAAGACTCCACATGTAGAAGCATAATGTACAAACCACCAGAATCTCATGCGTGCAATGCACGTGTACCTTACTAGTAGTTGGTAGTAGTAAGAAACAAATTCCGGGTTTGGCACGAGCTCGTACTGCGGGAGCACCACAAAGCCTGCCGCGGGAGTTACATTTCCCTCTTGGGGCCCACGGGACCGAGCTTCGGTGGCTTAGTGCCCGGCCTATGAGTCAATGACATGCGGACCTTAAATGCGGCTGGCCCACATGTCATTCTCATGGTGGTGGTGTGGTTCGCGACTCACTCGTTCGAGATGAACCGGCCGGTGGTGGCGTGGCCGTGGCGAGGGTGCCACAGCTGGGCGTCGGGGCGTTACGAGGCATAGATGGCCACACCGGCGGGTACTACTTGTAGTACAGAAGTACTCCAGCTGAGGATTGATGCCCGGGACGAAATGTGTCACAGCCGCTGGATGAAAATTTGATGGTGCGGGAGTACGGATCGGAGCACAGCAGCGGAGCAGACAAACCGCGTCCAATCGGGTGTGGCTATGGTAGAAAGTTGATGGTCGCCGCAGTTCAGCTAGCACGCATGTCATGCACACAAAGGCAGAGGAGCTGTGGGGCCGAGAGGGATGAGGCGCACGTCAGGGGGGATGAGGATCCCCTGACGTGAACAATCCTACCGTTCTATCACTGACATGTGGGACCCACAAGTGTGGGTCCCACCAGTCAGCGAAGGAAAGGCAGGGTAAGGCAGTGATAGCCACGTCAGAGGATCCATGTCCACGTCAGGGGACGTCGTGCTTATAGGTAGGGTTGGAGTGGCGTCGTGGGAATCGCGTGTGGGTGTGGCAGTGGTAGAAACAAGAAACATGATGGTCGCCGTGGTTCAACTTCCATGGACAAGCTGTCATGTCTGCTGACACATGTATATCAAAACTACAGTGTTTATATTTCAAGCACGTGAACAAGTATTATTCTACTACTTTGGATCCATTGCAACGCACGGGCAAGCACATTGGTAGTAGTAGTGTCTATCTCTATCTCTAGGGGCCTTCCCTCGTTCATCCTTTTCTCTCACAAGATAAACTACTCATACAAATGCATCTTGATGTTCCATGGTGACAAACCAGGGGACTTGTTTCATATGGGACACATCCTACGATATACTCCCTCTCTCCTAATTTATTTGTTTTGAATCTTTCATTTTATAAGTTTCAAATTCAAATTTAGAGGGGCAGTGGGGCCGAGAGGGGTGAGCCATAGGTCGGGGGACGTGTGGTGCCATTGGTTCGTGCGGCGTCGTGGGAATCGCGTGTGGCTATGGTAGAAACTTGATGCTCGCCGCATTTAAGGTGGCCCACATGTCATGCACACAAAGGCAGACTGGCGGTGCGGCCGAGAGGGGTGAGGCGCACATCGGGGGACGTGGTGCCGTGGGTTGGAGCGGCGTCATGGGAATCGTGAGTGGCAGTGGATGAAACGTGATGGTCGTCGTAGTTGAACTTCCATGGACAAGCTATCATGTCTACGGACACATGCATTGCATACCAATCACTGGAAGGAGTAGTAGAGAAAGCTAGGCGGATAAATAGTTCCTTATAGTCAAGCGGACCAGCGCTACTACTTGTTCCAAAGACATGCACACCATCGAAATAGTCCATCTATATCAATATACATAGAGAGGGAATATTTTTTTTACAAGAGAGGAAATAGTTCATCCATCCATAATGCCCTGCTGCTGGTGCAACATCTTCTTCTTGTTGTTGTTCTCATTTTCTGTGGGAGACGGCTTCGCAACAAGCTCTCTGGACCTTGCAGCTATCTCGAAACTCACACGGGCATCGAGGGCAGCATATTTTATCCGCTCGTACGTCAAGGGATAATTCTCCCATCCAGATGACCTTAATGCCAGCGTCTCATCACCCTTCTAAAGATTTGTTTCGAGCACAAAATTTGCTACGTCGAATAGGGATGGTGTCGGCTTATCACAATCTTCTACATGAACTTTTATTCTGGTTTGTAGGTCAGTGATGCTTTTCAAATCAAGGTTGTACGGCTCCAACTTCTGTTTGTCCCCTGCGACGGCTGCCCCACGGAAGTATATGTCCTCCCGAGACAAGAAATGGTGAAGCTCACCTGGTATGGAGGGCACGTGTATGATGTGTTACACCAAAACATCATCTTCGAGACACAGCTGAAGGACAGCAGCGCGTTGGATCTTCCCAGTGGCACGCTCCATGTACTCTGCGTCGAGACCGATGACATTCATCTCCACCTATTGGAGGGAGTTGGATACATTGTTGATCCACTTCCGAACAACCCTTGGGTGGTCAGTGACTGTGGCAACTATGCTCAATGAGCCTTCGACGAGGACATGTTGGATGCTAAAAACCTGCATCTCGATCTCTTTCGCCATTTGGAACCGCTGGACCGGAGGGCTATGGTTTGGAGAATTAGGATTAGATGGCTAGTCTAGCTGAAGAAGATGATTATTTATAGGGGCTTCGGAATTACTCCAGGAGGATGTGAATAGGTTAAAACAATGTGAATGTAGTGTGGTTTGGATGCAAATGAAGATCAAGGAGTACTGAAAAAGATGAGGAAAATCGGTTCCCGATGGAGAAGTAAATGGGAGACGTTATGTGCATGCATGAGGAGAGCTGCGGTGGTTTGACTGCTGCATGCAATGGATTGGACGGGCTCTTCGGTTGCCTTTTCTCTCTCCCACGCGCACAGAATGGCCCACTTGTATGCTGCAGTTTATTAGCTAGAGTCTGGCTGCAGCTGCTCATGGGTACGCTAATTAATGTTGTGAATGCGGGGCATGGAGGGAAATGGGCGCATGCAAAAGGGTATATACGCAGACTAATTAGAGAAATACTGAAAAAATTTATGCACAGACAAAAGAGGACCAGAGGGAGTACTACTCATGTTCCTACCACGGTTAAGGAATATGCGGTTATCCTCAAAAAAGAAAAGTCCTTCTTCGCGCTTCTGCATGCACGAGAATTTGGTTCTCCTTGCAATATGGATGATAGCTGGAGGATGAAGTGAACCCAGAGGCATGCTAGCACGGGAGTGTACTCATGTTCCTACTACTCCTACTACTAGTAGTAGTACAACTGTGGTACACTTGATGGTCAAAATACTATTATTCATCCGGTCCTCACAGTGAAGTGACAAGTCCCTGGGCCCGAGGTGACACCAGTCCAGGCGGCGTGTCCGGGTTACCAAAGTCAGCCTCACCTTGTGCACTGTGCAGTCACTGTCACCACCGTTGTATAGCATGCCTCGCCTTGTCTCCCTCTCCCCTAGCACCACCCCATCTCCATCTCCGTCTCGCCGGAGATCCTGAGGTCACTCTTCATTATCTCACTGTGCCCCCGCATACCCTCGCCTCGCTCGCCTCCCCAGTACCACTATTCCCTCGCTAGCCGCTCCAGCACCGACAACCTTCTCCCCCGTAAATCAAGCCCCACAAAACCTCACCTTCCAAACTCCACCATGGCCGAACGCGAACCGCGCATGATCCATATGAGCCGCGATTGGAGCAATCTCCCCAGTGACGTCCTCGACCTCTGTTGTTCGTGTATGGATATGTTGAGCGCCCTGCGGCTGGCTGCATGCTCAAGGGGCATGCACACGGCCATCATCAAAGAGAGGCCAAAGCTTTTCAAGACACCCTGCTTGCTGCTATCTGGTCTTGCGAGATTGGCTCACCATGATACGGAGGCGTACATGATGCCCCTCGACTTCAATCCGGTCTCCATTAGCCGGAACTTCTTTGCAGGTATGTAGTGGGTCGCCGTACATCATTTCCCTCGACTTCGATCTGATCACCATCGCCCGAAACTTCTTGGCAGGTATGTACTGGGTCAGCATGAACTCCCACTGGATGGATGCCTTCAGAGAAGACGGTAAAAAGTTGGTGCTCATGAACTTCTAGACCTCCCATGAGATTATCCTTCCTCCGTTGGATTATATAGAGTTTTACCATCACGGTCCTAGTCATCTAGATTACCACGTCAGTTGGACGGACCTTGTTTTGCAGAAGATTGTAATCTTCCAAGTGCCCACACGACATGCGAATTACACAGACTTCAAGCTAATTGCCTTGTTCGACCGCGGACTCGCCTATCTTTACGCCAGTGCCTTCTTTAGCTGGAGACAACTCAGCTCGCAGTGGATCATCATCAAAGCTGATACACACTTATGTGATGCTATTGAACACAATGGCATCATCTACGCAATCGAAAAATCAGATGGCACCACGTATTGCTGGGATGGCGCGTGTAAGTTGTTTTCGTCTCATGTTAATGATGACGCCATGACACTATTTGAACTTTTTGTGATGATTGGCATATCCCTGTTTGAGCAGAATTTGAGTAGAACTATGGCAATGTATTAGAGACGCCGGAAATCAGCTATATTTGGAATGAGTTAATTCATGCGATTGTGATCATGTCATTACAGCCAATTTGTACCCCTGAATAATCAAACGGTTAGGAATATATGGATATTCTCCTTATTTTACAGTAATCTATATACTACTACTAAATATGAGTGTGTATCAATGGCCATGTTGGTTTCCTCATTTTCATGATGTAGAAACATGCACCACACTGTTGGTTTCATCTAACCATACATTAGGGAAGTAAATGTGCATATGGAGAACTCTATATTTGGAAGTAGTGAAATCATGTAATGCTTACCATGTGTACATACCTATATTCGCCCTTCAGCAATCAATGGCTAGAATAATATCCTCACAAAATTTTTGCCCACAGAACACGAGTATATAACAATGCATGGTATGTTAGTTACCTTGAAGAATTTGTTTGTGAGGACAGAACATGATTCCATAACATGCATGAGATGGTAGTTTCCTCTAAAGAATCGATTGCCAGATAACATGAATATAACCATGCATGGCACTTCTATATTTTTGAACCCAGTATGCATTTCCCTGTATTTTCCTCCCAGTTCCAACAGGGACATATCAATGTTGTTTCTTGCATTATCCTACTCATACTCTGAACAATGCTGACCTTACATTAACAATGTCTGTCCTTTTTGATATGATGTAGTGTCCCTATAGTTACTGCCCTTTGTAATCACACCACCTTTGCCAAAAACAGGGAAGCACAACTGGTTCCTCGCTTGATCAGACGACGGCAAAACACTGATGATCATTCGGACACATGAGCCGGAAAAGTTATATTCCAAAAACCCCCACTGTATACAAGCACCGTGAAATACGTGAGTATCCGGACAGTGGTTGTTACGTCTATGAGCAGGATACCGGCTTGTTGGGGCCTTCAGGATTTTTTAGTTGGAGGCGGGTAAACAGCCTTGGTTCACACTCTCTATTTCTCGGACTCAATTATCCAATTAACCAGGAGATCACCGTTGGCAAGGACCTTGATGGCAGAGAGGCTCTATTTGCTATGGAAAATTGTGTCTACACGGCGAGCCCTAGGAGTTCGGGAGCAAACTCCCCTGATTGTCACCGATACAGCCTGCAGCCAAAAGAAGGTGAGAATGACAAAGGCATCCGGATTAACTTTCATCCTTGGATGTCTCAATTACGACATGCAGTGATGTGGTTCAAGCCTTCAAGTTGATAGGTAATTGGGCTGTTGCGTCAAAAGGGTGGAGTACTGGTGTCTCTGGATCATTGGTCGCTGAAGCGGGGCTGCAAATTATGATGGTGTTGGATCATCTCTTCGAATGACTTTGTTGTCTTTGCTGCTTGTTCTGGATGGGTAGTTCTTTCTTTTGTTATGCATATTCCTTGTCATTTGGTCATCCTCGTCTATGTCACTCTTACTATGTAATAGTTGCCTCTGTTTAGAATGTCATTCTCGTCTGGATCACGAGTCTGAGCGCTGCAGATGGGTGCGTTTTGGTGGTGTAGCAAGACTTCTTATGAACTATCATGTCTTGCTGTTTATGTCAGTAGTAGTCACTAGTCAGTGTTTGAATGTTGTATATATCGTTGTTTAGAACTGTTTATTGTCTCGAACTACTGGTGGGCTAAATGAGGGCATCACCATTCTCCAGTGTTCAGAGTGTATCTCCTTTTTTCAAGTTATATAATTTGAGCTCAGTGTCTTTTCGATTATGTACACTTATTTGGGCCAGTGAGGTGTCGTTGAATATGGGCCAAGTAGTAACGCAGTGCCAAACAGGTCAATTATGACTCTCAAGCCGGGCTCTCAAAAGATCCTAAAAAAGGTCGGGCTCTCCAAAAAAGAAAGAGTAAGGACTCTTAGGCCTACATGTGGGCCCCACCGGTGTTTTCGTGCGCTTGCGCGCCGAGAGCATATTGGCGCGTGGTCGAAATTCAAGCTACCTTTTCATCCCCAATCTCCCGCCCCTCCCCCACCTCTGGAATCTCGATTCCTACTCCAGTTCCCCCAAATCCCCCTCCTGTACTCCCTGTACTCAAGCTCACTATCATGTCGCCGGTCAACGCGAATCGCCGAGCCGGAGATCCTGAGGTCCGTACTGCCTTCGGCCGCTGCGTGCTGTCGCTCAACAGTGGCATGGCGGTGCTTGACGACCAATTTGTCGGCAAAGTGCTGACAGTAACCATCAACGGCGACCAGCCTCCCGTCTCACCGTACGACCTTGTCAAAGCTCTTGGCATTGCACACGGCATCCAAATAAGTGACTTGCTCGTCGAAGTGTGTCCGCCACCAGCTGATTTCTTCGTCAGGTTCCGGACAACTTTCGACTGCAGTCGTGTGTTCGAATCTTCCTGGCGTTTGTTCTGCGATGGCGCGCTGGTGAGCTTTGATCGGTGGCACCCAGGATGGGGCTCGGTGCCCTCTAAGCTTGAGTTTTTAACAAAGCTTACCTTCCACGGCATGCCTCGACGTGCTTGGAACAGCGAGTCCATGAATGAGCTTATCAACGACCTTGGAGGTGAGCTCGTAAGTATGTTTGTTCCTCCAGACAGCTGGGCTCTGACGGTTATGGCATGGATGAAGAAGCCGTCCACCATACCGAAGGTGATTGGTGTTGAGATACCGGTGCAGGAACCGGGGTTGTACTATTCGTCGCCACCAAGGCTGCCGCGGACCACGTTAGGGATGTACATGTATCGAGTGTTCGCGCATGTCGAAGAAGTGGTTAATCCATCAATCGAAGTCCTTCCGCCGCCGATGGTGCCAGGGTCCGTCAACGACGTCCATTACAGGAGTCAACGTCAGACTTTCCCCGTGTTGCTCGGAACGATGGATGGCACAGAGCCTACTCCATCGCGTGGCAGAGGCCACTGCTTCTTTGGGAGAAGAGGCAGGGCTGGCTGCCTGGATGTGCTCTAATTTGAGGTAACAACTGAATCTTGTCAGATACTAGTTAAATCTGAGTTATGGGTGTGAAGCACTGAAGTGCCAGTACATTTGATTGTGACTTGTTCTAATTTTGTACTTGAACTTTTTTTAGAAAGGGTTGTACGTCAACTTAATGTGCTAGCAGAACTTATTGTGTTGTCTGTCTGTTTTCTTTGCATAACATTCAAGGGATCAACCGTTATGTACGAGTTCGTTGGTTTCAACATAGACCTACCCGTAGTGATCCACTGCTTCCATCCTGATTGTGCCGCCTACGCGAAATTTTTGTATGCAAGTTCAGTGTGCTATGATGTTCTATATGATTGTGTCAACTATATAAGTTTTTATTGAGCATCAGCAATGCATATGGCTAAAATATGTATTTACGAGCATCGACCGATGGGTCTCTCTCTCTCACACACACACACACGCACACGCACAAGTGGGACCCGTTGAATTATTTCTTTGCTCGTGACAGCTTTTAATTAGGTTCCACTGTAATCTAACTTTTTTTAAGTTATTAATTGAGCTCAGTGACTTCAAAAGGTTGTATAGAAGCCTTGTTTGGGCCTTTCCAGCGTTGCTAAATGTGGGTTGAGTAGCCATGTTAGGTTGTACTGTACTACATAGGCCTTTTTCAACATCAGTAATGCAACTAGCCTGACAGTTGTACACAATATTCGGGTCAACTTGTTATTCTCCGCCCCGCTGGGCTGCAAACTTTCCTAGGAGGTATGCATTAGGCTTAACAAGAAAATGGACTTTAAGAAATAATAAATGGGATGTAATTATAATAACTGGGCAGTAACTATAAAAAATGCACCAAACGCGTAATTAGTTTAAAAAAAATATTATTTTTGCAATTTGCAATTTGAAATTTCATTACTTGTTGCGCGCAAAATATTTCATTGGATTTTAACGTAATACAACATTATTTTTAAATTATATTTAATCTGACTAGAAATTTCGGATAAAAATATTTCGGATCCAATAAAAATGTGGGAATTTTTTTGAATTCTGTTTTGAGCGGTTGGTTGAAATTATTAATCGTTGTCCTAGCTAGAAAATGGGATGTACTTTTAACAAACAGTAAATGGGCTGTAGTAAATTCCATTAGAATTAAAAATGGGATGTACATTCTTACAAATCGCAAATGGGCTATATGTTCTCTGCCACACACTTGTGGGACTTCTAAGTTGACGCATCCCCTAAAAAAACTAAGTTGACACGTATGCAAGGCTTTGTCAACAACACACGGTTCTGGCAGCTGTGGCCGTTGGATGTCCATCCAACGGATGCCGTGCTTCTTCTTCGATCTCGGATATTCTTGCTTCAGTCGCCCAAAAAATGATTCCTCCTCCTGACATCTGGGCGCACCGTTTCGGCGGCTGATCTGTGGGCCTACTAAGTTGACGCGTATCGAGGGCTTTGTCAACTTAGTCAATATAAATGATTCTAGTTGTAGTGACCGTACGATGTCCATCCAACGGTCGTAGTGCTTCTTCAACCTCTGGTCTTCTTGCTCCAGCCGCCCAAAGCAACGCTGGTCGTGCCGCGTGCTCCAGCCTCCCGTGGCCGGCTGTGATGCCACAGAGGCCTCACCGCCCCCTACTACTCCCACCACTGGCCAGGCCATCCCTCTACTCACCCACGCCCCCTGTTATTCGGCAGCGATGGCAGCCTCACACCGCACCCGAACCAGTGAACCCTCGTACTCCTCTCCGCGCGGGCTTCCACTGTCGCGTCTTTCCCGGCTCCGCGTCGTCCCCTTCCTAGGACTCGCCTTTGTCCACCGCCCTGGTGCTCTCGGCGCGGCGTGGTCAATGTGGTCAAGGAACGGCTTCCATCGGACGTGGACTGTACGTGGAGAGGCTGACAACTGGGTTGTAACGCCCTCGATGCGGCTATATCTCCCACGTGTCGAAGCACGACTTAGAGGCATAACCGCATTGAAAGCAATGTCGCAAGTGAGGTAATCTTCACACAACCCATGTAATACATAAGGGGAAGAGATACATAGTTGGCTTACAATCGCCACTTCACACAATACATGAATAAAGCATTACATAATCCAGATACAAACAAGGTCCGACTACGGAACCAAACTAAAAGAAGACTACCCCAAATGCTACACAGATCTCCGATCGTCCCAACTGGGCTCCACTACTGATCAACTAGAAAACGGAACAACATAACGAACACGATCTTCATCGAGCTCCTCCTTGAGCTCGGTTGCGTCACCTGCATGGTTCATCGGCACCTGCAAGCTGGTTTTGGAAGTATCTGTGAGTCACGGGGACTCAGCAATCTCACACCCTCGCGATCAAGACTATTTAAGCTTATAGGAAGGGTAAAAGGTATGAGGTGGAGCTGCAGCAAGCGACTAGCATATATGGTGGCTAACATACGCAAATGAGAGCGAGAAGAGAAGGCAAAGCACGGTCGAGAATCTATGATCAAGAAGTGATCCTAGAACAACCTACGTCAAGCATAACTCCAACACCGTGTTCACTTCCCGGACCCCGCCGAGAAGAGACCATCACGGTTACATACGTGGTTGGTGCATTTTAATTAAGATAAACTTCAGGTTTTCTACAACCGGACATTAACAAATTCCCATCTGCCCATAACCGCGACCACGGCTTTCGAAAGTTCAAATCCCTGCAGGGGTGTCCCAACTTAGCCCATCACAAGCTCTCACGGTCAACGAAGGATATTCCTTCTCCCAAGACGATCCGATCAGACACGGCATCCCGGTTACAAGACATCCTCGACATGGTAAAATAAGTCCAGCAAAGCCACCCAGATGTGCCGACAAATCCCGATAGGAGCTGCACATATCTCGTTCTCAGGGCACACCGGATAGGTCAAGCTACGAGTAAAACCAACCCTCGAGTTGCCCCGAGGTGACCCCGCAGGCTGCCCATTTCAGACCAACACTCAGAGGAGCACTGGCCCGGGGGGGTTTAAATAAAGATGACCCTTGGGCAGGCCTACCCAAGGGAAAGAAAAGGCTAGGTGGAAAATGGTAAAACCAATGTTGGCCTTGCTGGAGGAGTTTTATTCAAGGCGAACTGTCAAGGGGTTCCCATTATAACCCAACCGTGTAAGGAACGCAAAATCCGGGAACATAACACCGATATGACGGAAACTAGGGCGGCAAGAGTGGAACAAAACACCAGGCATAAGGCCGAGCCTTCCACCCTTTACCAAGTATATACATGCGTTAAGTAAATAAGATATATTGTGATATCCCAACAAAATAACTATGTTCCAAACATGGAACAAGCTCCAATCTTCACCTTCAACTAACAACGCTATAAGAGGGGCTGAGCAAAGCGGTAACATAGCCAAACAACGGTTTGCTAGGACAAGGTGGGTTAGAGGCTCATGGCAACATGGGAGGCATGATATAGCAAGTGGTAGGTATCGCAGCATAGGCATAGCAAAAGAGCGAGCATCTACCAAGCAAAGATAGAAGTGATTTCAAGGGTATGGTCATCTTGCCTGAGATCCCGCAAGGAAGAAGAACGAGTCCATGAGGAAGACAAACAGACGTAGTCGAACGAATCCTCACAAACGCAACGTTATCGGAACCAACCCGAAGAAGCAACACCGGAAAGAAGCAAACAACATAGTAAACAACCATGACATAAGCATGGCATGATGCACAACCAAGTATGATGCATGTCCGGTTTAATGAAGCATGACATGGCAAAGTGCACAAGCAATCCTATAAATTAAGTGGAGCTCAATATGCAACGGTGCATATTGACGAAACACCACGACAAGTTATTTAGTTCGATCTCGTTTATGTACCCAAAAATATTAAATGTTGATTAACATGGCAAGGGGTGAAGCACAACAAAACTACCTATCTAGGCAAGTTTAAATGAGGCCGGAAACAACGAACAACAATTCCGGTAAAACCCCATATGCATATTTTAAGGTTTGGTACTATTCTGCCCTAAACACAATTTTAGGGTTGATAATCATGCAAAGTAAAGTCGCCATGATAAACTAGGCATTTTTACACCTCATTTACATATAAAGTTTGTTAAGTTTGGAGCTACGGTTATTTAGTTATGAAATAAATCATTTTAACAAGTTATTTAAGCAAATTAAAACAATAAGCTATTTAAACATTTCAAACATGGATGAAAGTTGAAAATTATTAAACTACATTAAATTCTAAGCATTTTACAGATATATTTTGTTTAATTCGGATGCAAGCATATTTAGTTATTAACAATACAAAAGAGTGGCATTCCTGTAATTATGCATACACTGGAAAAATACTAAAACCACAGAAGGGAAAAAACATACATGGGCCGGATTGCAACACAGTGCAGCGGCCCACGAGGAGATTTTGCCTGGCGGTTGAGGTGCAAAATAAACAGGAAAACATAGCAAAAAAGGGGCCGGCTGGGAATTGATCCCACGACCTCCTGGATAGAGGAGCAGCATGTTGACGACTACGCCACTATTTCTTATTTGTGTTAATCGAGGGCATGACAAAACTTGAACCGAAGCAAAGGCCAGGGCTTCTTCTTCGTGAATCACCGGCGAACTGGGTGATGACGCCGGCGAGCAAGACGGCGACCGTCGCGAACATAGGCTGATGGCGGGGCTGCGAAAATGGGGGATGGGTGCTACTGCGTGTGCGCGGGCGCGGAGCAACGGCGGGTGCAGCACGAGCTCAAGGCTTTCGGTCATGGCGGCCAAGCCTCGGTGTTGTGCGTGCAAGCGCTGGGCGAGGCATGCGGCAGTGCGTGCAGAGGAGGCGATCAACCAGAAAAAGGTACAGGGAAGCACGGCTGCTCACGTAGCGGGGCTCGGAGGAGTCGATCGAGCTCGGGGATGCGACGAATTTAACCGATGGCGAGGTAGACCCAAGGAAGAAGAAGGAGAGGTCGGTGCCGAGAAGAGGCCTCCGGCTTGGCGTCCGTGAAGCAGAGGAAGAACCAAAGAAGAGGCCGTCGGGGAGGTCGATCCGAGGCTCGTGGATGCGACGTGGACGAAGGAGACGACGGAGACGACGTCCCCGTGGAAGAAGGAGACGGCTACGGCGAGGATCAAGCCGGAGAAGAGCTCGAGCTCCCCTTGACTTGGCAACGGCGGCGGTGAGGGAAAGAGGAGGGTTAGGGCAAGGGCGGAGAGGTATGGCTAGGGCTTTGTGGATCATATAGGGCTCCCGTCGACCGTCCCATCAGTGGCCGAGGCGATGTGGCTGTCTCCGATGCTCTGTCGTACGACGAAGGAGACCTGAAGGAAAAATGGGCTGGAGCTGGGCTGAAATGAACAGGTAAGAAGTAGAAGGTGGGCTTTCTCTCTCTCCCCCCAATATTACTACTCTATCTATATTAAAATGAACAGAGATAACAAGGAAAATACCAGGGAGATAGGAGAGGGGTATGAGAGATATAAGAACATCCCCAAGACTCTGGAATTATGCATTATTTGAAATAATTGGTTTGGGCGCTTTTAGAGAAAGAAAATTATCGCAAGTTTGAATTAAAGTTAAACTTGAGGCAATTTTTATTCCAACCAAATCAAATTCAAAAGGGCTGAAAAATTGGCAGAGAGGGTGTAGGCATGGTTTAAAATTAGTAGGGAAAGAATGAACATTTATGGAGGAGGGAAAAGGTCACTTGCAACAAAGGGTCAAATTTGACAGAAGGAAGAAGTGAAATGGTTTGCACTTGGAGAAGGGACTAGAGATGGATGGGCCGGCCTGGGAGTCAGGCCCAAGAGGCCAGCGGGCTAGCTCTCTTTCTCTCCTCTCTTCTATTCCCTCATATTTTCCTTAACAGAAAACAATAGAGAAAAGGGAAATGAAGAGGGAGGTTTAGGGAAAATAATTTGAACTCGGGGACAATTTTCCCGGACTCAAAAAAATGAGTTTGACCCAAGAAAATTAGAAATGGCATGATCGAAAGATATAAATTCAAACTCATTTGAATTTAATTCAAATGGGTTTGAACTAGGACTTGGTAAAAGGAACGTCCATAAATGTTCGGATTTTTGGTGGAGCTCCGGAATATGATGAAAGAATATATGGCAAGGTTGGAGACCAATAATTAAGATAACAAAGGCATTGGGATAATTTGCAAGTGTGTTATGGTGAATTCCAAGAAAAAGGAATATTTTATAATAGGTCCCTAAATATCGGGAGGATATGTTTTAAAGAGAAACCACCATGTGAGTTCCCTCAATTTAAATGGATCAAAAATCCATGCAATTTATTTAGTTGAGTTTTTTTTTAAAATGAAATGGCATGATGACATGATATGCAATGCATGACACGCAAGCAATGACAAGGCAACAACAGCAAATAACTGGAAGACACCTGGCACATCGGTCACGGGGCGTTACAACACTCCACCACTACGAGAGGATCTCGTCCTGAGATCTAGAATGGCACCGGAGGGAAAAACGGAAGAGAAAAGAAGAGGTAAAACTAAGTTGCTTCTTTGCCAAACGAGTGAAACCAAAGAACCTTACGAGGTTGAACAAATTGAAAGAAAAGAATACAATGAAGATGAACGAAGTGGAAAACACTCCGTTAGAAAAGAGGAACAAGGAACATTGCGAAAAACTTTGAGGTTGAAGGGCAAGATATATATTGAAACCACTCCGGTTAAAACCAGATAGAGAAGGATTAAGAATGATATAATTTGGACAACACTCCGTCTGAAAAGAAAAAGAACTAAATAAGAAGTTGACAAGATGAGAGGATACTTGATGAAATCAACAACTAGCTGCCTCCGGAACTACTGAAAGAATGGCACAAGGGGTAAGAAAGATTTCAGATAGCACTCCGGTTGAAAAGTGATATGAAACTTGATAAGATGAAAAGAACTTGAGCATATGGCACAACACTCCAGTTAAATGGATAAGCATG
Source organism: Triticum urartu (assembly GCF_003073215.2). Taxonomy (NCBI): domain Eukaryota; kingdom Viridiplantae; phylum Streptophyta; class Magnoliopsida; order Poales; family Poaceae; genus Triticum; species Triticum urartu. The sequence continues at coordinate 318,045,488 of NC_053024.1, read as the reverse complement.
AAAAGAACAAGGTCCTGACAAGAACAAGAAGAGGGATTGAAGAGAGCAACTTCACAATGCCTCTGGAAGAAAAGAGAGAATGGAATGGGATGAACGGAGGAGAAAAGCAATATCTTGAGAGAGCATGCTTTCAACAAAAACTAGGATGGAGTTGTTGGAAAACCAACAACTAAAAGCATAAACTTGATATGGTCTTATGGAATACATCTCAAAATTATGAGGTGGCAACCTGCCACTCACGGAAAAAAGATTGGATTGATAAGAACAAGGGGACGAGAAACTATTTCACCGGAAGGATAAAAGAAGAACTTGGATCAATTATAAACACCATGATATAAACATTCCTTAGGGAAGGCTTTAGGTGGAATATAATCCAAGGTAGCTGCAATGAAGAGATTGATGGATTTAGAATATCTCATTCTTAACAACATGTGAATCATGGAACATGAACTCAAATTATCAAGAATGACGTAATACCACCTCTATTGATACGGAAGGAAGAATTGCACTCCGGATTGCAAGATGAAGAATACTTGATCTCCTTAGAAAAGAATCTCGATGAAAACTTCGAGAAGGGATAAAATCCTTGATGAACCATCATGTAGAACCTTCATTAGGAACTCCGGTAGCAAAAGAATGATCAAACGAAATGAAGGATGAAAAGAATAAGGTTGAAGCCTTGCAATGATTTAGATGGATCTTCGTGATGATATAATTGAGAGATCTTGGAACTCCAGGAGAAAAGATAAAGCATCTAGAACCGAGAATGTGCTATGAAGAACCTCCGGAATAAGGAATTAATCACTTTGGTGAAACACGAATAAGAATTACGTTATGCTTATCCTTCATCAATTAAATTGATGACCAACAATGGATTGCATGCAACTTAAACTCGTAGAAAGGACTAAGATAGATATAGCGTAAACTTGAGAAAGTCTACGACGATCCACCGATAGGATTTGGAAACAACGAATAAATTGATAGAAAAAACAACGAAATAGAATTCTTGAATGGACCACCGTAAGAATTGAAAACGAACTAAGTAAAGGGGAGAATCAAGATGCAAGAAAACGAAGAGATCCCGAACTGATTAAAGAAAACTTGAATGATGCACCGGTAAGATTTGGAGAGTGAGAGCTGAAAACTGGAATGAATAAATCTGAGATGATGGGCTTCAGATGATCAAACTGAAAAGACTCCCGAATTGCTCCGGAAGGATGAAAAGAATTCTCACAATCGAAAATAATTATGAGAGGATGGAAAAAGGCTAGAACCATGAATCTTCAAGAGAACGGACCACGATTTAGGGGAAACACTTCTTCGGTCTTCAAAATCCGAGAATGATGACGAAAAACACCACCATGAATTGTTGAGATACTCCGGGATGACGAATTTAAAGGTTGAGCCAACGGTAAAAAGAGTTTGAAAGATCTTGGTGAAATACATTTGACTGATGATGATTCATTCTTACGTCAAACTTTGAAATGAATTTGAGAATAGCTCCGGGGAGATTAGAAGAGTCAGGTAAGATCCTGGGAAAAGACCTGTGGGTTAGGGCCCACTCAAAAGGAACATCGTTGAATGATTGCTTGAAAAGAGAGATTGCGCCGGTTGAATTAAACGGCTTGAATGGGATAATAACCTCGAAATAGGTTGAATGGATCTTGGATGACAAGACGAGCCTTCTGAGATATCTTCAGCACTCTGGAACAATAGAATAGCGAGAAGTGGATGATTATGAGGTGCAACAGCATGGAAAATATTTGAAACGAATTAAGGGATATGATCAACACCAAAAGCTTGAATTGGATCCCCCGGAGAAGAAAATGAGTGAAGAGAGACGAACTTGAAGCTCCGTTAGAATCTTCTTGAGAATCACCGGATAATTACATTGACGGGAAGAATGGAGACGCTTCCCATCAATAAAAAGGATACTTGAATAAGAAATCTGAGTCCTTGAAGAAACAAAGGGAGGGAGGGCGGGAAACACAAAGGCAGCTTGGGACGAATGAAATGAACACCGTTGAGAAGAACCGAGATTGGATCTTGCAAATGTTGAAGTGATTGGATTCACTTGAAGAGAAACACGCCGGTAGAGAAGAAATTTAGATGACAATCTCGATGATCAAGAAGGATTTGTATTCACATAGAAATATGAGAACACCGCTTGGAAAAGGTATGGAATCAACATTTGACTTTGAAACAACTCTAATACCACAACTGAAAACAAAACAAAGATTGGCTTGCAAAATAAGCCGGAACAAACATATGATAGAGATTTTGTCCGAAGTTTTCGTGGTGGGGCCTACACGGCCTTGATCGTACAGCACCATCTTGTACAAGGCAGTGCACATGACATACGAAGCGTCCCCGAGTCGGCATAGCCAAGGACTCTTTAAGACACAACGAGACCACTGTAAAACCAACCGTGGATAGGCGGACCACTAGACGTCGAACCCCAATTTCATATCATACATCTGTCGGAAAGATATACTAGGAGCTACTTGAATTCCCACTTATAAACTCCGGAAACTTTCTAGTTATGCAATCAGGTGTTGGGGATACAGGGGAAGCATAATATCTCACCCAAACTAACAAATCCTACATCCAGCTGTATCCATCCTTCAACACATAACCAAGAAACCTTCGGAAATCGTTTACCTCAACCTTCGAAAAGCATCCGTTGTACGAGTTATGGCAATACTCCCGAACTCCCGCCCCAATACTGGGTGGCGTCGAGGTTATCTCACCAACAACTGCATAAAAGAGATTTTCGATGTCGGCGAAACTCAGGTATTCCAGAACTGCAACGATAAAATTGTGACGACAACACCTCAGAGCTCAACTCCCCGGGACACTACCACAACCCCTAAATGTCAGGAGGCACCAAGAACAATGTTCTCGTCACAAAACCATCAGAACGATTCCAAGATACCCGCGTGATCCTAAAAAAAATTTAGTGAAATTTTTAGAAGAGAAGAGTCAGTACTCTACGTCAGGATGTCTCACCAGAGCGACGAAGGGACTGAGGAGTAAAAAGAATCCTACTCTCCGATATATATAATCCTAAAAGACTCAAAACTTTTCTAGACTCAACAATGCCAGCGATTCAATCAAGCAGGGGGCTCCTAAGGTCGGGGAAGGCTCTGATACCAACTTGTAACGCCCTCGATGCAGCTATATCTCCCACGTGTCGAAGCACGACTTAGAGGCATAACCGCATTGAAAGCAATGTCGCAAGTGAGGTAATCTTCACACAACCCATGTAATACATAAGGGAAAGAGATACATAGTTGGCTTACAATCGCCACTTCACACAATACATGAATAAAGCATTACATCATCCAGATACAAACAAGGTCCGACTACGGAACCAAACTAAAAGAAGACTACCCCAAATGCTACACAGATCTCCGATCGTCCCAACTGGGCTCCACTACTGATCAACTAGAAAACAGAACAACATAACGAACACGATCTTCATCGAGCTCCTCCTTGAGCTCGGTTGTGTCACCTGCACGGTTCATCGGCACCTGCAAGCTGGTTTTGGAAGTATCTGTGAGTCACGGGGACTCAGCAATCTCACACCCTCGCGATTAAGACTATTTAAGCTTATAGGAAGGGTAAAAGGTATGAGGTGGAGCTGCAGCAAGCGACTAGCATATATGGTGGCTAACATACGCAAATGAGAGCGAGAAGAGAAGGCAAAGCACGGTCGAGAATCTATGATCAAGAAGTGATCCTAGAACAACCTACGTCAAGCATAACTCCAACACCGTGTTCACTTCCCGGACCCCGCCGAGAAGAGACCATCACGGTTACATACGTGGTTGGTGCATTTTAATTAAGATAAACTTCAGGTTTTCTACAACCGGACATTAACAAATTCCCATCTGCCCATAACCGCGACCACGGCTTTCGAAAGTTCAAATCCCTGCAGGGGTGTCCCAACTTAGCCCATCACAAGCTCTCACGGTCAACGAAGGATATTCCTTCTCCCAAGATGATCCGATCAGACACGGCATCCCGGTTACAAGACATCCTCGACATGGTAAAATAAGTCCAGCAAAGCCACCCAGATGTGCCGACAAATCCCGATAGGAGCTGCACATATCTCGTTCTCAGGGCACACCGGATAGGTCAAGCTATGAGTAAAACCAACCCTCGAGTTGCCTTGAGGTGGCCCCGCAGGCTGCCCATTTCAGACCAACACTCAGAGGAGCACTGGCCCGGGGGGGTTTAAATAAAGATGACCCTTGGGCAGGCCTACCCAAGGGAAAGAAAAGGCTAGGTGGAAAATGGTAAAACCAATGTTGGCCTTGCTGGAGGAGTTTTATTCAAGGCGAACTATCAAGGGGTTCCCATTATAACCCAACCATGTAAGGAACGCAAAATCCAGGAACATAACACTGATATGACAGAAACTAGGGCGGCAAGAGTGGAACAAAACACCAGGCATAAGGCCGAGCCTTCCACCCTTTACCAAGTATATACATGCGTTAAGTAAATAGGATATATTGTGATATCCCAACAAAATAACCATGTTCCAAACATGGAACAAGCTCCAATCTTCACCTGCAACTAACAACGCTATAAGAGGAGTTGAGCAAAGCGGTAACATAGCCAAACAACGGTTTGCTAGGACAAGGTGGGTTAGAGGCTCATGGCAACATGGGAGGCATGATATAGCAAGTGATAGGTATCACAGCATAGGCATAGCAAAAGAGCAAGCATCTAGCAAGCAAAGATAGAAGTGATTTCGAGGGTATGGTCATCTTGCCTAAGATCCCGCAAGGAAGAAAAACGAATCCATGAGGAAGACAAACAGACATAGTCGAACGAATCCTCACAAACGCAACATTATCGGAACCAACCCGAAGAAGCAACACCGGAAAGAAGCAAACAACATAGTAAACAACCACGACATAAGCATGGCATGATGCACAACCAAGTATGATGCATGTCCGGTTTAATGAAGCATGGCATGGCAAAGTGCACAAGCAATCCTATAAATAAAGTGGAGCTCAATATGCAACGGTGCATATTGACGAAACACCACGACAAATTATTTAGTTCGATCTCGTTTATGTACCCAACAATATTAAATGTTGATTAACATGGCAAGGGGTGAAGCACAACAAAACTACCTATCTAGGCAAGTTTAAATGAGGCCAGAAACAATGAACAACAATTCCGGTAAAACCCCATATGCATATTTTAAGGTTTGGTATTGTTCTGCCCTACACACATTTTTAGGGTTGATAAACATGCAAAGTAAAGTCGCCATGATAAACCAGGCATTTTTCCACCCCATTTGTATATAAAGTTTGTTAAGTTTGGAGCTACGGTTATTTAGTTATGAAATAAATCATTTTAACAAGTTATTTAAGCAAATTAAAACAATCAGCTATTTAAACATTTCAAACATGGATGAAAGTTGAAAATTATTAAACTACATTAAATTCTAAGCATTTTACATATATATTTTGTTTAATTTTGGATGCAAGCATATTTAGTTAGTAACAATACAAAAGAGTGGCATTCCTGTAATTATGCATACACTGGAAAAATACTAAAACCACAAAAGGGAAAAAAACATACGTGGGCCGGATTGCAACACAGTGCAGCGGCCCACGAGGAGATTTGGCTTGGCGGTTGAGATGCAAAATAAACAGGAAAACATAGCAAAAATGGGGCCAGCTGGGAATTGATCCCACGACCACCTGGATAGAGGAGTAGCATGTTGACCACTACACTACTGTTGCTTATTTGTTTTGAACGTGGGCGTGGCAAAAGTTGAACCGAAGCAAATGCCAGGCCTTCTTCTTCGCGAATCACCGGCGAACTGGGTGACGACGCCGGCGAGCAAGACGGCGACCGTCGCGAACATAAGCTGACGGCGGGGCTGCGGAAACAGGGGATGGTGCGCGCGGGCGTAGAGCAATGGCGGGTGCAGCACGAGCTCAAGGCTTTCGGTCATGGCGGCCAAGCCTCGGTGTTGTGCGTGCAAGCGCTGGGCGAGGCATGCGGCAGTGCGCGCAGAGGAGGCGATCAACCAGAAAAAGGTACAGGGAAGCGCGGTTGCTCACGTAGCGGGGCTCGGAGGAGTCGATCGAGCTCGGGGACGCGACGAATTTAACCGGTGGCGAGTAGACCCGAGGAAGAACCGAAGAAGAAGGAGAGGTCGGTGCCGAGAAGAGGCCTCCGGCTTGGCGTCCGTGAAATAGAGGAAGAACCGAAGAAGAGGCCATCGGGAAGGTTGATCTGAGGCTCGTGGATGCGACGTGAACGAAGGAGACGAGGGAGACGACGTCCCCGTGGAAGAAGGAGATGACTACGACGAGGATCAAGCCGGAGAAGAGCTCGAGCTCCCCTTGACTTGGCAGCGGCGGCGGTGAGGGAAAGAGGAGGGTTAGGGCAAGGGCGGAGAGGTATGGCTAGGGCTTTGTAGAGCATATAGGGCTCCCGTCGACCGTCCCATCAGTGGCCGAGGCGACGTGGCTGTCTCCGATGCTCTGCCGTACGACGAAGGAGACCTGAAGGAAAAATGGGCTAGAGCTGGGCTGAAATGAACAGGTAAGAAGTAGAAGGTGGGCTTTCTCTCTCTCCCCCCAATATTACTACTCTGTCTATATTAAAATGAACAGAGATAACAAGGAAAATACCAGGGAGATAGGAGAGGGGTATGAGAGATATAAGAACATCCCCAAGACTCTGGAATTATGCATTATTTGAAATAATTGGTTTGGGCGCTTTTAGAGAAAGAAAATTATCGCAAGTTTGAATTAAATTTAAACTTGAGGCAATTTTGATTCCAACCAAATCAAATCCAAAAGAGCTGAAAAATTGGCAGAGAGGGTGTAGGCATGGTTTAAGATTAGTAGGGAAAGAATGAACATTTATGGAGGAGGGAAAAGGTCAGTTGCAACAAAGGGTCAAATTTGACAGAAGGAAGAAGTGAAATGGTTTGCACTTGGAGAAGGGCCTAGGGATGGATGGGCCGGCCTGGGAGTCAGGCCCAAGAGGCCAGCGGGCTAGCTCTCTTTCTCTCCTCTCTTCTATTCCCTCATATTTTCCTTAACAGAAAACAATAGAGAAAAGGGAAAGGGAGAGGGAGGTTTAGGGAAAAGAATTTGAACTCGGGGACGATTTTCTCGAACTCAAAAAAATGAGTTTGACCCAAGAAAATTAGAAATGGCATGATCGAAAGATATAAATTCAAACTCATTTGAATTTAATTCAAATGGGTTTGAACTGGGACTTGGTAAAAGGAACGTCCATAAATGTTCGGATTTTTGGTGGAGCTCCGGAATATGATGAAAGAATATATGGCAAGGTTGGAGACCAATAATTAAGATAACAAAGGCATTGGGATAATTTGCAAGTGTGTTATGGTGAATTCCAAGAAAAAGGAATATTTTATAATAGGTCCCTAAATATCGGGAGGATATGTTTTAAAGAGAAACCACCATGTGAGTTCCCTCAATTTAAATGGATCAGAAATCCATGCAATTTATTTAGTTGAGTTTTTTTAAATGAAATGGCATGATGGCCTGATGACATGATATGCAATGCATGACACACAAGCAATGAAAAGGCAACAACAGCGAATAACTGGAAGACACCTGGCACATCGGTCATGGGGCGTTACATGGGTCCACGACGGCAGCAAGGAAGTGCCTCCTTATTACGCGGAAAATAATGATTCCTCCACCTGACAGCAGGGACCCACCGGGCGAGCCACCGTATTTCATGAAAAAGCCGTTTCCCCCTGACTGCTGGGACCCACCAGACGGTCCACCGTATTGCGCGAAAAAAACGTTCCCCCCGCTGTCAGCTCGGACCCACCGAAAGTGCCTCCTTATTACGCACAAAAAAATGAATACTCCCCCTGCTGGTCGGGACCCACCTTGGTGGGAGGCTGACTTTCGGGCCTACTAAGTTGACGGGGACGGAGTGCTTTGTCAACTTAGTCAATATGAACGATTCTAGCTAGTGATCGTACAATGTCCATCCAACGGCCGTAGTGCTTCTTCAACCTCTGGTCTTCTTGCTCCAGCCACCCAAACTAGTGTCGGTCGTGCCTCGTGCTCCTGCCTCCCATGGCCGGTGATGAAGCTATGTACCTAAGGTAGGGTCATGGACCTATCTAGCATACCCTTCCCAAGGACATCTTTACAAAGAATCAGAAGCAGTCGAAGAGAAAATATCATCCACTCGACCATGAAGATGTGCTCACTCGACTTCCTTGAAGACACTCGACCACCTTGAAGATACTCGACCACCAGAAGACGAGAAGCCCTCCACTCTTCAACGGTCGTGACTTAAACCATAGCATTATGCGCATTTATAACACTTTATTGTAGACGTTACCAGTAACGCCCCACCTTTATGAACATTGAACCCTGTGTAACGGAGGGGAGCTGGGGTCCTGGCGGACTCTATATAAGCCACCCCCTCCTCTGGGACAAGGGTTCGCACTTTTGTAAACACACATACAATCCAGTCGACCGCCTCAGGGCACCGAGACGTAGGGCTGTTACTTCCTCCGAGAAGGGCCTGAACTCGTAAAACTTGTGTGTACAACTACTCCATGGCTAGGATCTTGCCTCCTCATACCTACCCCCCATTCTACTATCAGTCTTAGATCCACGACAGTTGGCGCCCACCGTGGGGCAGGTGTCTTAGCGACTTATTGGAGAAGTTGGAATTTTTCCGATCCCCATCATCATGGTTCCAGGCGGAGGTTTGGCTGAGTGCCGCGATATCCATCTCGGCGCGCTCGTGTTTGTCGCCGACGACTCCGCTTGGCTTCAGGAGGCACCACTCGACGTCGATGCGCTCCCCGCCCGCGGGGCGATGCACTTTCACGCGTGCGTCCGCGGCGTCCTCCTGCGGCAACCGTTGACCCAGTACCAGTCAACTCCTACGGCTTTCCCCCTTCCTGTGACCCGCCGGAACAAGCGCACCGGCCGGTCGAGGGTTCAACGGTGGGTGAAGCATGCGGTGGCCCGCCAGTCGGCCACCCCTCAAGTCGCGGCGCTCGAGCCCGACGAGTCTCTCTACGGCCTGTTCGATCTGTCGACTGGCTCCGTAGAGACTGCATCCGAGTGCGGCAGCAATGACTCGGCAGCGGAAGTCCTGATGGTCAATGGACCACGCGGTCCTCCTGGCTTCGATCGTGAAGACGGAGGTGATGGGAACGGCGATCCATCGCGCGTTCACGAGGAGTACCGCCCCGAGCCTCTCTCCTCGCAGCAGAGAGAAGAACTTCGTCGCCGAAACATGGATGCCCTGCATACTCCTATAGTTGGAGAAACGCCCGAGGCCCAGGCCTTGGAACAGGCTCGCTTGGCCAATCTGGCTGAGCGCACTCGGCTGGAGAACCTACAGCGCGCACTCGACGATCGTGCTTGTCAGCGTGCTCCTGAGTCCAGCCGACGCCAACTTTTTCCACCTCCGGCTCAGGTATACCGGACACCGATCCAAAACCTAGCAGCTAGTGCCCGGATAGCAGAGTCAATTCAACCTTCCCAGTCAGAAGCTGGACGAGGTCTGGCGCAGATCAGGGCCCTGCTCCGGGCGGCAGGAGAGCAGAATACGGCCGTGTCTCAGTCGCGGGATAGGATCCATAGCAGATCTGTGGTCGCAGATATGGTCCAGTCGGCCCATAGCCCGAGATCACCCCCAAGGCGTGAGGGACGTGGAGAGCGGCGTGATCAGTACAGAAAACAGGAGCAGTATGATCGTCGAGCCGATCGCGATGGTCGCTGTCGAGTGCCCACGCCTCCTCCAAGGAGTGGGTCGTACGTGCCGCGGCCACATGAGGACAGGCGCCCTAACAGCGTCGGAAGAGGTATTCCAGTCGACCCCAGGGAGTCAGGCTTTGATGAGAGATCTATTCTCGTACAAGGCTTGGTCGACAGAAACAGAGCTCACCAAGATGGCCATGACAAAGGCCCGCAAACCAGCAACAGGGTGCATGTCTCTGGCCCAGAGTGCTTCAGCAGAGCTATCAGAGCTGCAGTGATTCCCCCCAACTTCAGGTTGGCGACTGGAGTCAGTAAGTTCACCGGAGAGTCCAAGCCTGACACCTGGCTCGAAGACTACCGAGTGGCTGTCCAGATTGGTGGCGGCAATGATGAGGTGGCCATGAAACACCTTCCTCTGATGTTGGAGGGCTCGGCTAGGGCGTGGCTGAATCAGTTGGCGCCGGGCAGCATCTATAATTGGGAAGATCTCGCCCGAGTGTTTGTCAAAACGTTTGAGGGTACTTGCAAGCGGCCAATAGGTTTGACAGAATTACAGTGTTGCGTCCAGAAACCGAATGAAACTTTGAGAGATTATATCCAGAGGTGGATCACCCTGCACCACACGGTGGAAGATGTGTCTGATCATCAGGCAATTTCTGCTTTCAAGGAAGGCGTCACGTACCGGGAGTTGAATCTGAAATTCGGTCGGACTGGAAACATGACTTTGACTCGGATGATGGAAATCGCCACCAAGTATGCCAATGGTGAAGAGGAGGAGCGACTGCGGAGCGGCAAGCACAAAGCAGTCGCCCACGATGCCGAAGGAGGAAACTCCAGTCGGAAACAAAAACGCAAGGCCGAACCAGCTGCTCCGGGTGAGGCCTTGGCTGTGGTTCAAGGAAAGTTCAAGGGGAAGCCCAAAGGGCCGTGGAACCCCAAGAAAGTAAAAGATCAAGACGGAAATGACGTGTTGGATCTGCCGTGCCATATCCACACCAAAAAAGACGAAGAAGGTAATTTCATTTACCCGAAGCATACCACTCAACAGTGTCGGCTCCTGATCCAGCAGTTCCGAGAGAAACAACCCAAGGAAAAAGAGAAGGAGGCAGACAAGGCTGAGAGTGAAGGAGAAGATGATGATGGTTATCCTCACGTGAATTCCACTTTGATGATTTTTGCTGATGTTGAAAACAAGAGTCGATTGAAAGTCATCAACAGAGAAGTGAACATGGTCGCTCCGGCGACACCCAGTTACTTGAAATGGTCGCAGACTGCCATTACGTTCGACCAGTCTAATCACCCAGCGCACATCGCCACCCCTGGGAGGCAAGCGCTGGTTGTCGACCCGGTGGTCGAAGGCACTCGACTGACAAAGGTCCTGATGGACGGTGGCAGTGGCCTGAACATTCTGTATGCAGAAATGTTGAAAGGAATGGGCATTCCGATGTCCAGACTCAGTGAAAGCCATATGAGTTTCCATAGGGTCATCCCAGGCAAGAAGGCTGCGTCCCTCGGTCAGATTGCACTCGACGTGGTTTTCGGTGATGCCAAAAATTACCGCAAAGAAAAGTTGACGTTTGAAGTCGTGGATTTTCAGAGTGCGTATCATGCAATTCTGGGTAGGCCAGCTTATGCACGATTCATGGCTCGACCTTGTTACGTGTACCTCAAACTGAAGATGCCTGGTCCCAGAGGAGTGATCACTATCTCTGGTAATCGGAAAAAGGCGGAAGAGTGTTTCTAGAAGGGCTCAAAGATCGCCGATGCCCAGATGGCCGTGGCAGAATTGCAAGAATACCAGAAAAATGCAGACCCAAGTGACTTGTTGCGAGCCAAGAAGCCAGCCACGGATTCAGCATTCCAGTCGTCTGGCGAGACGAAGTCTGTTCACATTCTCCCGACGGACCCCAATGCAGCTCCGACCCACATTTCAACCACACTCGACTCCAAATAGGAAGAAGCGCTCATCCAGTTCCTCCGTGAGAACTGGGACATCTTTGCATGGAAGCCTTCTGATATGCCAGGTGTTCCCAGGGGACTGGCTAAGCATCGTTTGCGAGTCGACCCGAAAGTGAAACCAGTCAAAGAGCATCTTCGACGGTCCGCCGTCCAGAAAAGAAAAGCAATCGGCGAAGAGGTGGCTCGGCTTTTGGCAGCTGAGTTCATCCGAGAGATTTACCACTCCGAGTGGTTAGCCAATGTTGTCATGGTCCCAAAGAAAGATGACTCACTCCGCATGTGCATCGATTTCAAGCATATCAATCGGGTCTGCCCGAAAGATCACTTCCCTCTCCCTCGCATCGATCAGATAGTCGACTCGACTGCTGGGTGCGAGCGTTTGTCCTTTTTGGATGCCTACTCCAGGTACCACCAGATCCATATGTACGGACCTGACGAAATAAAGACAACTTTTATCACCCCGTTCGGGTGCTTCTGTTATGTCACAATGCCATTCGGCTTGAAGAACACCGGAGCCACATTTATGCGAATGATTCAGAAGTGCCTACTCACTCAGATCAGTCAGAATGTGGAAGCATACATGGATGACATTGTGGTCAAGTCACGTAAAGGTCCCGACCTGCTGACCGACCTCGCTGAAACCTTTGCCAACCTCAGAAGGTATGATATCAAGCTCAATCCATCAAAGTGCACGTTTGGAGTTCCAGGCGGAAAGTTACTCAGTTTTCTTGTTTCCGAATGAGGAATCGATGCTAACCCAGAGAAAGTAGGCACTATACTCCGAATGAAACGCCCTGTGCGTGTGCATGATGTCCAGAAGCTTACTGGTTGCTTGGCCGCCCTAAGTCGATTCATTTCTCGCCTCGGTGAAAAGGCGCTGCCTCTTTACCGACTGATGAAGAAATCAAATACGTTTGAGTGGACTCCAGAAGCTGATACAGCATTTGCAGAGCTAAAAGCCCTGCTTCCCACCCAGTCGGTGCTTTCTGCTCCAATCAACAAAGAGCCTCTTTTGCTTTATATAGCAGCCACTGGACAATTCGTCAGTACAGTACTTACGGTCGAGCGGGAAGAAGAAGGAAAAGCGTACAAGGTTCAACGCCCAGTTTATTATATTTCTGAAGTCCTGACCCCGTCAAAGCAGAGATATCCTCACTATCAGAAGCTTGTCTATGGAATTTACATGACCACAAAGAAGGTTGCACACTACTTCTCAGATCACTCTGTTACAGCCGTCAGCGACGCTCCACTGTCAGAGATTCTGCACAACAGGGATGCAACTGGTCGAGTGGCAAAATGGGCGATTGAACTCCTTCCCTTGGATATCAAATTTGAGGCAAAGAAAGCTATCAAGTCCCAAGCAATAGTAGATTTCCTCGCCGAGTGGATCGAACAGCAACTGCCGACTCAAGTCCACTCTGAGCACTGGACCATGTTCTTTGATGGATCCAAGATGTTGAGCAGTTCTGGTGCTGGAGTAGTTCTAGTATCCCCCCGAGGAGACAAGCTCAGATATGTCCTCCAGATTCACTTTGATTCCTCCAACAATGAAGCAGAATACGAAGCACTCCTGTATGGGTTGCGCATGGCCATCTCACTCGGCGTCCGTCGCCTCATGGTCTACGGCGACTCGGATTTGGTAGTTAATCAAGTGATGAAGGAGTGGGACGTCAGAAGCCCAGCCATAACTGGTTACTGCAATGCGGTGAGAAAGCTTGAGAAGAAGTTCGAGGGGTTAGAACTCCACCACATCCCCCGATTGAAAAATCAAGCAGCCGATGAATTGGCAAAGATAGGTTCCAAGAGAGAAGCCATTCCCAGCAATGTGTTCTTGGAGCATATTCACACGCCGGCAGTTCAAGAAGACCCTTTCACTGAAGAGCCCCCACAACCCAAGAGCGCCATGGATCCGACTGAAGTCGAGGTCCCAGCTGTGGTCGACCTAATCATGGAGGTTCTGGCCATTACTCCCGATTGGACGGTGCCCTACATTGCGTACATCCTCAGCAAAGAGCTCCCTGAGGATGAAGAAGAAGCTCGACAGATCGTCCGCCGATCTAAAGCTTTTACTGTGATAAGAGGGCAGCTGTTCAGACAAAGTGTGACTGGAGTCGGTCAGAAGTGCATAACACCAGAAGAAGGTCGAATGGCCCTCAATGACATCCACTCGGGGACCTGTGGCCACCATGTGTCCTCTCGGGCCATCGTGGCTAAAGCATACCGAGCTGGATTCTATTGGCCACGAGCAAATGAGATGGCGAAATATATAGTCGATAGATGTGAAGGATGTCAATTTTACTCCGATATGTCTCACAAGCCAGCGTCAGCCCTGAAGACCATTCCCCTCGTTTGGCCCTTCGCTGTTTGGGGACTGGATATGGTTGGACCGCTAAGGACCGGCAGAAGCGGCTTCACTCACGTGCTCATTGCAGTCGACAAGTTTACCAAATGGATCGAAGCCAAACCCATCAAGAACCTTGACGCTAGCACCGCTGTCAGTTTTATCAGAGAATTGACGTTCAGATATGGAGTCCCACACAGCATCATCACGGACAACAGATCGAACTTCGATTCCGATGAGTTCAGAATTTTCTGCGCCTCTCAGGGCACTCGAGTCGACTATGCTTCTGTTGCTCACCCGCAGTCGAACGGACAAGCAGAAAGAGCCAATGGCCTAATTCTCAAAGGACTGAAGCCCCGACTGATGCGTGATCTCAAACACGCAGCAGGTGCTTGGGTTGACGAACTTCCGCCAGTTCTGTGGGGTTTAAGGACAGCTCCTAATCGGTCGACTGGAAGAACTCCTTTCTTCTTAGTCTATGGAGCCGAAGCTGTTCTGCCAAGTGACTTGCTCCACAACGCACCCCGAGTTGAACTCTTCTCTGAAGTAGAAGCAGAGCAGGCCCGGCAAGATTCAATCGATCTCTTAGAGGAGGAAAGAGAGATGGCCTTGATCCGCTCGACCATTTAACAACAAGATTTGCGTCGATTCCACGCCAGGAATGTGAGGGGTTGGGCCTTTCAAGAAGGAGACTTGGTTCTTCGAGTGGATCAGCAGAAACCACACAAGCTCGCTCCAACTTGGGAAGGCCCCTTCATCGTCACCAAAGTTCTCCACAACGGAGCATACCATCTTTACAGTATCGAGCATCAGAAAGACGAGCCACGGGCTTGGAACGTGGAGCTGCTCCGCCCCTTTTATACTTAAACACTCGTTCGAATAAAATGTAATAAGCAACACCTTTTGTAATTCGTTTATCAAAGACAAGAGCTTACGGTTCTCTCATTCGATTGTGTTGTTCTTATTTACTCCTAAAATCCCCCAGTGGGTGGGCTTAGTCACGAATCCGTTCCGCCTAAGTTCGAAAAAATCCTACCGAGTGAAGAGCAATCCTTCCACTCGGGGGCTTAGCTGCAGTCGAGCAATCGCCTAAGTTCTCTCACTAAGAGGCTTAATGGCAGTCCAGCACTCGCCTAAGTTTGAAAAAATCCTACCGAGTGGAGAGCAGTCCTCCCACTCGGGGGCTTAGCTGCAGTCGAGCACTCGCCTAAGTTCTCTCACTAAGAGGCTTAACGGCAGACGAGCACTCGCCTAAGTTTGAAAAAATCCTACCGAGTGGAGAGCAGTCCTCCCACTCGGGGGCTTAGCTGCAGTCGAGCACTCGCCTAAGTTCTCTCACTAAGAGGCTTAACGGCAGTCCAGCACTCGCCTAAGTTTGAAAAAATCCTACCGAGTGGAGAGCAGTCCTCCCACTCGGGGGCTTAGCTGCAGTCGAGCGCTCGCCTGAGTTCTCTCACTAAGAGGCTTAACGGCAGTCCAGCACTCGCCTAAGTTTGAAAAAATCCTACCGAGTGGAGAGCAGTCCTCCCACTCGGGGGCTTAGCTGCAGTCGAGCACTCGCCTAAGTTCTCTCACTAAGAGGCTTAACGGCAGTCCAGCACTCGCCTAAGTTTGAAAAAATCCTACCGAGTGGAGAGCAGTCCTCCCACTCGGGGGCTTAGCTGTAGTCGAGAACTCGCCTGAGTTCTCTCACTAAGAGGCTTAACGGCAGTCCAGCACTCACCTAAGTTTGAAAAAATCCTACCGAGTGGAGAGAAGTCCTCCCACTGGGGGGCTTAGCTGCAGTCGAGCACTCGCCTGAGTTCTCTCACTAAGAGGCTTAACGGCAGTCCAGCACTCACCTAAGTTTGAAAAAATCCTACCGAGTGGAGAGAAGTCCTCCCACTGGGGGGCTTAGCTGCAGTCGAGCACTCGCCTAAGTTCTCTCACTAAGAGGCTTAACAGCAGTCCAGCACTCGCCTAAGTTTGAAAAAATCCTACCGAGTGGAGAGCAGTCCTCCCACTCGGGGGCTTAGCTGCAGTCGAGCACTCGCCTGCGTTCTCTCACTAAGAGGCTTAACGGCAGTCCAGCACTCGCCTAAGTTTGAAAAAATCCTACCGAGTGGAGAGCAGTCCTCCCACTCGGGGGCTTAGCTGCAATCGAGCACTCGCCTAAGTTCTGTCACTAAGAGGCTTAACGGCAGTCCAGCACTCGCCTAAGTTTGAAAAAATCCTACCAAGTGAAGAGCAATCCTCCCACTCGGGGGCTTAGCTACAGTTGAGCACTTGCCTAAGTTCTCTCGCTAAGAGGCTTAACGGCAGTCCAGCACTCGCCTAAGTTTGGAAAAATCCTACCGAGTGGAGAGCGATCCTCCCACTCGGGGGCTTAGCTGCAGTTCAGTACTCGCCTAAGTTTGAGACCCATCCCTATCCGCAAGGACGATGAGGTGCAGCAAGCAAAGTCCATCCAAAGGCAAACACAAGCACATTCGGAGATAAACCAAATTCAGATAAATACTAAAAGGTTCCAAGCAGCGAATCAAAAGTACTCGGGCACCAAGCCCGAAGGAGTTTAACGGTTACAGAAACCACTCGGCATTCCGAGGAAAATTTAAAGCGTATCCAAGTTTCATAAGATTGTTCACTCAGCCGGAGGAGGACTGGCAGGCTCCACGAATGAGTCCAGATCGATCCCATCAGCGATCCGAGTAGCGGCAGCAATGAAAGTCTCCATGAAGGACTAGAAGTCATGCTTTTTGGTGTTAGCGACTTTGATCACAGCCAGCTTGTCTTCACGAACCTCCTTGCAATGGACTCGCACCAGGGACAGCGCCACGTCAGCACCACACCGGGCGGAGGATTTCTTCCATTCTTGCACTCGGTCAGGGATCTTGTTCAGTCGAGCCATCAGAGATTCCAGATCATTCTGAAGCGTCGCCTCCGGCCAAAGCGTCGAATCGATTCGAGAGACAACCTGCTTCAGGCGTGCGAGGTAGCTTGTGGCGCTGGCGATACGGGACTCCAGTTGGAGCATGTTCATCACAGTTTTGTCGCAGACCGGGGAAGCGATAGGGTCCAGACCCGTCTCGACCCTTCCAGTTTCTTCGTCAAAGTCTTGACAAAGTTCTGTAGCCAAAAGTCAGTTCAATCAACCGAGCAAAATCCGATGGCAAGCATCAACACAGTCGGATTAAAAGAAATACCTCCCAGCACGAGATAAAGCTTCTTGGTGAGGGTCCTCAGATAAGCTTTTGTGTCATTCCTCTTGCGGATCACAGACTCCAACTTTTTTTTCAGGGCGACCTTATCCTTCTTCAGGCTGGTCACTTTGCGGTTAGCTTCATTAAGACAAGATGTCAGTCTAGTCACCTCTCCTTCAAGCGTTTCGACTGAAACAAGCTTCTTGTCTGCCAGAGCGGTTTTGTCTTGGGCTGCTTTTTGCGCGGCGGTGAGGTCCGAGTCCTTCTTGTCCAGAGCCAACTTCATTTTCTCTGCAAAAAAAATAATCAAATCAAAAAAGAGATCAAAGAGATATATTGAAATTCAGTCGGCAATCAGTTACCTTCCATACCAGCGGCCTCGTCTTGAGCTTTTTTCAAATTTTGCTGAGCCAATTCCAAGTCTAAGTTGAGTTGCCTCTGCTTCTCTTCGAGTTCGGCTAACTTGGAGATAAGAGTACAAGACTTCTGCAGGAGGCAAGAGACAGGTCAATCAATAGGTTCGAAAGCAGTTCATTTTCGAGTGAATAAAACCTAAAGAAGTGGACAACAAGCTGTTCAGACCCCAGTCGACTGCTAGCAGTCGACCGCGGTCTCGGGGACTACACCCAGTGGATGCACTTGGCGTGCCCCCACCGGTTCTGATCCCACTCGCTCGGCCCGCCGGAGTCGAGTGCAAGGAGTAAAAAAAGAGAGAGAGAAAGAACAATTGCGCCATCAAGAAAAGAAGAACTCAGAACACAGTCGACTGCCAGCAGTAGACCGCGGTCTCGGGGATTACACCCAGTGGGTGCACTTGGCGTGCCCCCACCGGTTCTGATCCCACTCGCCCAGACCGAGTGGAAGAGCGAAACTACCAAAAACGACAGCAACACCCAGTGGGTGCTCTAATTCAACGCGAACAATAGGAGATTGTGCAGAAGAAGATTTTTCGAGAACAAAAACAGTCGGAAAGTCTACTCACCTGGACGTTGGCCCGAAGAGCGGCACTAGCGTCGTAGGCAGCCTGACTGCTCTCGTGCACTATCTTCACCCGCTCCATCATCATATCAGCCTGTCGGATGGCTTCCGCAGCCGCTTCCGACTGGTTGTCTGGGACAGGGTAGCTGGTGAAAAAATGTGCAGACGACCCAGGTGCAGCTGCTTGAGGCTCCGTGGTGTGGAGTTGGATAGTTGAAGGAACCACAGGCGCGGTCGACCGCGTGGGATGCCCACTCGGCAAGGGTGCAGCGAACATCACAGCGGCCCTTCCCACATCTTCAGCTTGACAGACGGGAGGCGTTGCAGTTGGTTCCTGCCGAGCCACCCTGCCAGTTGTTACCTTCTTGCTCTTCCTAGGCTTAGGGGCCACATCTTCGTCGTCATCTGGAAGGTCAATGATGTTGGGTGGAGCTGCAAGACAGAACATTCGACCCCAAGTGAACCACTCGACCCTAAAAGGATCAAGAATCGAAATCGAAAGAGTTCATACCTGGGTTAGAGGTTACCGCATCCTCCATTTCCTCGTCCCGGTACTGGTATGAAGAGGTCCCTAACGTAGCAGCACTGCAAAGGACCGCATTCAATTGGTTACACCCAGTTAATCGAATCCACATAAAGGACAAGTCAGATGGTTACTCGGAGATAGTAGGAACGGTCACTTTGATCCGAGGCAAAGCTTTAGGCGGTTTGGAAGAGATGGCTTTCGGCACTTTCGGCGTTGGAAGCGGCGCGACCTTGGATTGCTTTGGAGGCTTCTCAGTCGGCGTCGGGGAAGACGTCCTGGGGTGCTTCGAGGATTGCCCGATCGGCGCAGCCACCAAGTCCGGAGCACGTGCCGGGTCATGAGTGAGCTTGGACCTCCTCTCCCTGCGAGGAGGCGAGTCGACTTCGTCCTCATCGGTCGATTAATCGCTCTCCTCGTCCTCCTTAGCTTCCGAATGCTCCTCGCCGCTCTCACCCCCGCTTCCTTCTTCTTCAGCGCCGGGGTCCTGCACTCCGTTGGGCATCGAGTACATTTAAATGAGGGCCTGAAAGGGTAACAATCAAAAGACATTCAGTCGACCACAAACGGGACATCACGTGTAACGCCCCAGATATAACTTTCCCTATTTGTACTCCAACTCTTGCCGTTTCCGGCGTTAAGTTATATTTATTTCTTGGGTTCGGGTCTTTGTCTCCGTGTGTTGTTTTCGTTTTCATGCATCTCATATCATGTCATCATGTGCATTGCATTTGCATACGTGTTCATCTCATGCATTCGAGCATTTTCCCCGTTGTCCGTTTTGCTTTCCGGCGCTTCGTTCTCCTCCGGTGGTCATTTCTACCTTTCTTTTGTGTGTGGGGATTAAACATTTCCGGATTGGACCGAGACTTGCCATGCGGCCTTGGTTTACTACCGGTAGACCGCCTGTCAAGTTTCGTACCATTTGGACTTCATTTGATACTCCAACGGTTAACCGAGGGACCGAAAAGGCCTCGTGTGTGTTGCAGCCCAACACTCCTCAAATTTGGCCCAAAACCCACCAAACTCTGCTCCATGTCCTAGAGCGTTCGATCACGATCGCGTGGCCGAAAACCGCACCTCATTTGGACTCTCCTAGCTCTACTTATGCCTATTTATACCCCCTCCATTTTCGGATCTCGTCTTCCCCCTCGAAACCCTAGTTCTAAAAAAACAGATCTCCAGCCGCCGGACGCGTCCGGATCGGACCGGACACGTCCGCCCGCCGCGCCCGGCCACTCTCGCGCTGCCACCTATCCCCGGCGCGGGACCACATCGCCGCAGCCGCCGGCCCGCAGGCCCACGCGGGGCCCTCCCCAGCCCACGTCAGCGCCGCCGCCCGCCTTCGTCCTCTTCCTCCCGCGCCCGACGCCGCCTACCTCGACGGCCGCCGCGCGTCAAGCTCACCGGCGAGCTGCGCCACCACCGGGGCCGCCCCACGCCGGCGTCTCCTCGCTGCCGGGCTCCCCTCCTCGCTGCCGCGTCGCCCCGGGCCGGATCCGGGCGGATCCGCCCCACCCTCCCCTCCTCGCCGCCGTTCCAAGCTCACCGGAGCCGACCCCAACTCCGGCCGGTCAACCTCGGGGGCCGTGCCCGATGAACAGTGCTGTTGGATCTGAGATCTGAAACTTCTTCTCGGTTGACTTTTCCCTCTCCCCCTAATTTTTTATGCCTACTTTGACCGCCCGTAACTTTGCATCCGTAGCTCCGTTTTGGGCATATTATATATCAAAATGTTCGACTCGACGAGTACATCATTTAATTACATTGCATCATTTTCATTTGAGTTCATATTGATGCCCAAAATGCTGTTAGAAGGAGGCTTCGTGAGTTAATTGTCAGATCTGCTAGTTCATCTTAGACTTGTCATTTTTGCCATGATTAATGTGTGCATGCTATGCCTGTGAGTCCTTCATATGTTTTGTTAAGCATTTTTTCTTCTTTCCAGAGGTGAAACCCATGCATTTTTAGGATGTGTGTGGTGACTTGTGCAAGCTCGCAAAGAGAGGCACCCGGAAATCTGTTTTCAGGGACTGTTGTTTTCACAAAGTCTGGGATATTTTAGTTCATGATGTCATATGTTCAGCTTGTTTCCTAGTGATCCGTGCCTCTTTTGAGGATGATCAGTAAGGGACTTTTGTTATTCATGTTATGCTCTATCCATCCATGTCTTTGTTTGCAATTATGGAGCACCCTAGCTTGAGTCATTCGAGCTCTACTTTTGCTTCGTGGTGAATCTGGGCAGATTATCAACTCGTTTGCGATTTTGCCGGCGTTGTTGTAGTTGATCCGTGCATGCTATGCCATTGTTCTTACCATGTCTAGCTTGTATTTTGTGCCTTCTTAATGTCTGTATGCCTGCCTTGCCATGAATTGCACCGTGGTGAGTGCATCGAGCTCGTTTACATGCCTTCGTGAGTTATATTTCAGCATGTCTCAGTTTTCACTAAGTCTGAAAACTAATTGTGTTTTAGCTATGTTCATGAGCCCGTTAATATATTTTGTGATCCCTTTTGACCCCAGGTCACTTTGGATCTTTTGTTAAGCTTGTTGAGTAGCTCCATGCCATGTTCTTACTTGTCATGTTCAGGTCATGTATCATGTTGTTTTGCTGCTCCGAAGAGAGCATCGTGATCTGAAATTTCAGACAAGTGTTAATTTCACAAGTCTGGAATCTGTTTTGCATTTGCGTTTTTGCCATGCTTGTTTGAACCTCTTAATGGATGTTTTGGCCGTGGCTCAGTGCTAGTATTTTGTTAAGCATCTTGTGGGAATACCTGACATGTATTTTGTTGTCATGTTTGGTGTCTGTAGCATGTTCATTTCGTTGCATTTAGATGCCTACTTGCTGTAAATCGCAGACCGGTGTCATATCTTAAAACGCTTGCCATTTCCAAACCGTAACTCCGATTCCAATGATCTTTATATCGTTTTCAAGCGATTTCATCCCCTCTATCCAGTGGAACCCTTGGAATTCCAAGATGAGGCCAGGTTCATGCTTTTCCTGTTATATCTTGCATTTTGCATCCCGCATCGCATCCCGCATAGCATATCATCATTTCATCATATTGCTTGGTCTTGCACATGGTTGATTGTATCCTTGTTGCTTGTTTGTCTTGTTGGGTAGAGCCGGGAGACGAGTTCGCTACCGAGGAGCCCGTTGAGTTTGCTTGTGAGGATCCAGTCAACTCTGACAACTGTGCAGGCAAGATGATCATACCCTCGAAATCACTACTATCTTTGCTATGCTAGTTTGCTCGCTCTTGTTTTGCCAATGCTACGATGCCTACCATTTGCTTGTTAGCCTCCCAATTGCCATGTTGAACCTCCAACCCACCTTGTCCTAGCAAACCGTTGATTGGCTATGTTACCGCTTTGCTCAGCCCCTCTTATAGTGTTGCTAGTTGCAGGTGAAGATTGGAGGCCGTTCCTTGTTGGAACATTTATTTACTTGTTGGGATATCATTATATTGCTATGTTATCTTAATGCATCTATATACTTGGTAAAGGGTGGAAGGCTCGGCCTCTCGCCTAGTGTTTTGTTCCACTCTTGCCGCCCTAGTTTCCGTCATATCGGTGTTATGTTCCCCGATTTTTTGCGTTCCTAACGCGGTTGGGTTATAATGGGAACCCCTTGATATTTCGCCTTGATTAAAGCTTTTCCAGCAATGCCCAACCTTGGTTTTACCATTTTCCACCTAGCCTTTTCTTTCCCTTGGGTTCTGCAGACTCCAGGGTCATCTTATTTTAACCCCCCCCCCCCGGGCCAGTGCTCCTCTGAGTGTTGGTCCACCTGTCAGCTGCCGGTGGCCACCAGGGGAAACTCTGGGCTGGCCTACCCGTACCTAAGACAATCTGAGTGTGCCCTGAGAAAGAGATATGTGCAGCTCCTATCGGGATTTGTCGGCACATTCGGGCGGTGTTGCTGGTCTTGTTTTAACCTGTCGAATTGTCTTGTTGTACCGGGTTACCGAGTCTGATCGGTGTGTTTCGGGTGGAGGTCTATTCCTTCGTTGACCGTGAGAGCTTGTCATGGGCTAAGTTGGAACCCCCCTGCAGGGATTGAACTTTCGAAAGCCGTGCCCGCGGTTATGGGCAGATGGGAATTTGTTAATGTCCGGTTGTAGATAACTTGAACCTTAATTAATTAAAATGGATCAACTGAGTGTGTTACCGTGATGGCCTCTTCTCGGCGGAGTCCGGGAAGTGGACACGGTGTTGGAGTAATGCTTGCGTAGGTTGTTCCTCTAGATTCTCGCTCGCGCCTTGCCTCCTCTTCTCGCTCTCTTTTGCGTATAAGTCAGCCACCACATATGCTAGTCGCTTGCTGCAGCTCCACATATATTTGCCTTATCCATTCCTATAAGCTTAAATAGTTTTGATCGCGAGGGTGCGAGATTGCTGAGTCCCTGTGGCTCACAGATACTATAATTCCAGATGCAGGTCCAGGTGACGAGTACGAGCTCAAGTGGGAGTTCGACGAGGACTCTCAGTGTTATTATGTTTCCTTTCCCGATGATCAGTAGTGGTGCCTAGTTGGGGTTTGATTCAGGGCCTTGTCGCATGTTGGGTTTTCTTCTATTTTGGCGCCGTAGTCGGGCCATGAGTGTTTGTATGATGGATGTTATTTATGTACTCTGATGTGACGTGGCGAGTGTAAGCCAACTATGTATCTCCCCCTTTTATTATGTATTACATGGGATGTTGTAATGATTGCCTGACTTGCGACATTGCTTTCAATGCGGTTATGTCTCTAAGTCGTGCCTCGACACGTGGGAGCTATAGCCGCATCGAGGGCGTTACATCACGTGGTGAATCGGAAAGATACTTGATAAAACAGAAATATACCTGCTTCGGCTGGCGCGAGTTGTCGAATGGAATCACCCTCCTGGATCCCTGAGGGTTGTCTTTGTTGCCAGTGATTCCCCTCAACCAGTTCTCCAAGATATCCTCGCTGACCTCCTCTAGGTGGATCCGAGTGGTATCCTCGAGCCCAGAGTACATCCACATCGGATGATCGCGCGCCTGAAGAGGTTGGATGCGTCGATCGAGAAAGACCTCCAGCATATCCATCCCGGTCACTCCGTCGCGAACAAGCTGGACGACCCGTTCGACCAGCTCCTTGACCTGCACCTTCTCTTCTGGAACTACCTTCAAGGGAGCAGGCTTCTCCACTCGAGCCAAGGAAAAAGGAGGAAGTCCAGTCGACTGGCCAGGGGTTGGCTGATCCTTGCAGTAAAACCAAGTTGACTGCCAGCCCCGGACCGAGTCAGGAAGGATCATCGCTGGGAAAGTACTCTTGCTCCTCATCTGGATCCCCAGGCCACCGCACATCTGGATCACCCGCGTCCTCTCGTCACTCGACTTGGCCTTTTTGACCGACTGGGAACGGCAAGTGAAGATGTGTTTGAAAAGCCCCCAGTGCGGTCGACAGCCCAAGAAGTTTTCGCACATGGACCCGAAAGTGGCCAGATAGACTATGGTGTTCGGAGTGAAATGGTGGAGCTGAGCCCCAAAGAAGTTCAAAATAACCCGGAAGAAAGGGTGGGGAGGCAGTGAGAATCCGCGGTCTACGTGGGTTGCTAGGAGGACGCACTCACCCTCTCTAGGCTGCGGCTCGGTTTCGTCCCCCGGGAGCCGAGCCGACTTGTGGGGGATCAATCCCCCCTCCACCAGGTCGTCGAGGTCGTCCTGTGTGATCGCCGAGCGGATCCAGTCGCCCTGGATCCAGCCCGCCGGCAGGCCGGACCTCGACGAGGATCCGCCCCGGCTGGTCCGCTTTCCCTTCGCCTTCGCGGTCGCCTTCTTCGCGCGTTCCAGCGCCGCCGTCTTATCCTTCCCCATGGTGGCAGATCGAGCTCGAGCGGAGGTCCGGCGACGAGGCGGAAGCGAGAGTGGCGGACAGATCGGGAGAAAGACAAGAGAGAATGGGGGCGTGTGGAGCAGAGGCCTGGCCCGAGACCTTTTATAAGGCCTTCCACCGAGTGGCTGACTAGTGGACCCAAGCGATCTAAACAAATCCTGCAACAGTCACGCGCGCAGTACGTGGCGAAAAAGGTGGCGCGGGGATCGAGGAGACTTACCTAATCCATCCCGATAACCTCGTTTCCTCCCGTCTGGCGCGCTTCCCAAAATTCGAATCCCGCGAGATCCGCGGAGAGCAGAACAACCTGTCAGACTAAAGACAAACACCATCTACATCATCATTCGGAATTCAACCATGAAAGTTCACTCGACAACAACCAAGAATGGACCAAGGCGACTGAGAAAGGAGTCGACGTCGTCTCCTCAACTCATTGTTTCAGGACAAGACATATTCATAACACAAAGAGTGGGTCGGAAGTGTTCTCAACCCCTTCCTCACTCAAACCCTGATCCATTCGGGGGCTAATGATGAAGCTATGTACCTAAGGTAGGGTCATGGACCTGTCTAGCATACCCTTCCCAAGGACATCTTTACAAAGAATCAGAAGCAGTCGAAGAGAAAACATCATCCACTCGACCATGAAGATGTGCTCACTCGACTTCCTTGAAGACACTCGACCACCTTGAAGATACTCGACCACCAGAAGATGAGAAGCCCTCCACTCTGCAATGGTCATGACTTAAATCATAGCATTATGAGCATTTATAACACTTTATTGTAGACGTTACCAGTAACGCCCCACCTTTATGAACATTGAACCCTGTGTAACGGAGGGGAGCTAGGGTCCTGGCGCACTCTATATAAGCCACCCCCCTCCTCTGGGACAAGGGTTCGCACTTTTGTAAATACACACACACACATATAATCCAGTCGACCGCCTTAGGGCATCGAGACGTAGGGCTGTTACTTCCTCCGAGAAGGGCCTGAACTCGTAAAACTCGTGTGTACAACTACTCCATAGCTAGGATCTTGCCTCCTCATACCTACCCTCCATTCTGCTGTTAGTCTTAGATCCACGACAGCCGGCTGCGATGCGGCAGAGGCCTCACCGCCCCCTACTACTCCCATCGCTGGCCAGGCCACCCTCTACTCACCCACACCCCCTGTTATTCTACGGCGATGGCAGCCTCACACCGCAGCGAACTAGTGAACCCTCATACTCCTCTACGCGCGGGCATCCACTGCCGCGTCTTCCCCGGCTCCGCGTCGTCCCCTTCCTAGGCCTCGCCGTCGTCCACCGCCCTGGTGCTCTCGGTGCGGCGTGGTCAAGGAACGGCTTCCATCGGACATGGACTGTGCATGGAGAGGCTGGCGGCTGGGTCCACGGCCGTAGCAAGGAAGTGCCTCCTTATTACCCGTAAAATAATTATTCCTCCACCTGACAGCGGGGACCCACCAGACGGGCCACCGTATTTCACGAAAAAAACGTTTCCCCCTGATTGCTGGGACCCACCAGCTACATCTTCACACATAAGGAAGTGCGTCCAGGCAAAAAAACGATTCGTCCCCCTGACTGCTGGGACCCACCAGCTACATCTTCGCACGCAAGGAAGTGCCTGAGAGTCGGGACCCACCTGGTCGAAGCATACGTAGCATTGTCATTCTGGTCGCGAACGTGTACGTACATACTAGTCAATGTAGAGGCGCGCACGTAGCATGTACACGTACATACAGCGGCCAGTATGCAAGAAAGAAAATATGGTCACGTACGTACATACAGGCAGGGTCTCGAATGCCTACTCGCGCATATGTACGGCCAGGGCTCGTGTACATGGTTGGTTCGGAACGGAGAAACAACGTCATCGTCGTGTTCATGGGGAGCCAACCGGCCGGGTCGGAACGAAATGCGTTGTCGTGTTCATCGGGAGGGCTTGGACGGAACAGCCGATGGAAAACGAGGCTTGGTGTACCGCAGAGCGGAGGAAACGGCCTTGTGTTCGACCGGCCACGTTCGAAACGGGATCATGTTCATCGAGAGGGGTCTGGCGTACCGCAAAACGGAGGAAACAGACCTCCTATGGTCGAAACGGGGGTCCTGTTGATCGGGAGGGGTGTGGCGTACCGCAAAACGGAGGAAACGGACTTGTGTTGGAGCGCTATGGTCGAAACGGGGGTCATGTTCATCGGGAGGGGTGTGGCGTACCGCAAAACGAGACTCCACGGGATACTGTTCATCTCCACCGTCGACCCCTCCAGCCTCCACGGGCTACTGTTCATCCACCGTCGACCTCCTCCAGCCTCCACCTACGACTGTTCATCTACAGGCTCCTGTTCATCCAGCCTCCACCACGCGCTACTCCGCCGGCTACTGTTCAACCTGCCCTCTCCACGGGCTCCTGTTCAACCACCCCTCCACGGGCTACTGTTCATCCAGCCCTCCACTGTCTACTGTTCATCCTGCCCTCCACGGGGTGGTCCTATTCATCCATCCCTCCACGGGGTCCTGTTCATCCAGCCCCAACCGGCTCGATCGGGGTCCTGTTCATCTAGAGGCAACACCACGGGGACCTGTTCATCCACCCCCACCGGGAACCATTCATCTAACCCCCCAGCAACGCTCACTGTTCATCCAGAGGCAACATCGATCAGCTTCAGTTAGCAGCAGTAGCGAAGGAATCGCTCGATCGGGTTCAGTTAACAGCCATCGATCGATCGCTCGGGTTCAGTAACGCGTAGCCTGCAGTGCAATCGCTCGGGTTCAGTTAGAGCCCAACGCCTCACTTGGGTTCAGATAGAGCCCAACGCCTCACACCCACGCGCGTGCGTGTATGTGAGAAACGCGCATCGCTCGGCCCCGACCACCCACCGTAACCGGGAACACCCCGATATTTTACTCGCCCTCGCTTCTACCATGGTTTTTTCCGTCATGGACGGCCCAAAGAATGTCATGCAACTGTGTCTCCGGCCCGCCCAGGACGAAAAGCCCACTTTTTGTCATGATTTTTTGTCATAGAAGTAGGACCCCACCACATCTATGATGATACCATGTTTTGACACAATTGTTGTCATAGAAGTGTCATAAGTATGACAGAAAAAAATTTGTTCGGCCCAAAATGTCACGGATGTGTCTTTTTTTGTAGTGTCAACAGGCAGCGGGGAAGCGTGCCTCTACCTTTGAGGAGGTGGAGGAGGCGGACAGTCCTCCCATTGTTCCACTGCTCGTGGGCGGCCATCTTGGTCGCGCTCGATGGTGATGCGTGTTTGGCTGCGGCTGGCAGCCGGCTCCTTGTCTCGTATGTCGCGGTCGCCACCTGTCAGAGTCCGGGAAGTTGCGCCGTGCTCTTGGCGAAGGGGACGGTTCTTGACCCGTTGGCCGGGCTCTTCCGCACAGCAGCCGGCTTCTTGCTGCGCGGCTGCCGCGTCGATAAGCTGCTGAACGCGCTCCATCATGTAGCGACGCTCACCGCCCTCTAGGTGGTCGAGCTCATCTGCTGTCGCCTGGGCAGCATGTATGTTCTCCATGGGCGTGGCGTAGACGGGGCAGTCTACTCCAAACATGCTGGCTACGGCACCGCATCACTGTCGGACCGTGCCCACACGGCTAGGCCCGCCAGCAGTCGGCATGCCGCCAACAGCACGGTCAATCTCGCGCTGGAAGGCCTCGGAGAGGCGTCTCATGGTAGCCAGCTTCTTGGCATTTTCAACGAGCGAGTCGCGGCAGGCCTCCAACGTCTCGGCGTCGGCGTCTGCCACAATGGGAGTGGAAAGGTCCCGCATTGCCGCCTGCAATGGGTCCTGGTCGGCTCCTCCAGAGGCCCCATCATGGTTGATGACAAGCACCTCCGTGACGGTGCTGCCGTCGCTCTCCGGGCGAGGGAGCGGGTCATCGATGACCACCACGTTAGCGGGGAAGGAGTCGAAGGAGGCCGTGTCGGTGTCGACAAGCATCGGGTCGGTGGAGCCAACCGACTCCAGGTTAGTGGCGGGCTCGTTGGCGATGTGGAGCTTGCCAAGGAGGTCGATGAAGCAGCTCTTGGAGCTGGCTGCTCCCGCATCGGGCGCGAGTTCGTTGGAGAGGCGGATCTCGCAAACAAGATCGGCGGAGGCTGGCTGCTGCGCAAGCGACTTCCACGCCATGCAGCGCGTCGTCACAAACGCCATCAGGCATGCCGGGCTGGCTGCGCTCGCTAGGGAGGAACAAGGTTCTCGTCCAGAACAGATCTTCGGACGACGGTGCACCAGGCCCCACGGTGGGCGCCAAATCTTGGCGGTGTCGTGCGACATATGCCAAAGGATGTCTTATCATGGTGGGGGATAGTAGGACGTCGCCGGTGCCTGGAAACGGGATGAGGCGTAGACATGTATGCCGACGGACTTTACCTAGGTTCGGGGCTCTCCTAGGAGATAACACCCCTAGTCCTGCTCTGCGGGGTCTCCGCATGTTCACTCAAGCAACAATGGTGGCTACAAGCTTGCTCCTTGAGCTATTTCTCAAGGGGGGGAAGAAGAGCAAGGCTAGCCCTAACTCCCTCTTTCTATGTGTGGGTGTGTGGTCTAACGTCTGAACCCTTTGCATGGCTGCCCTGGGGGGTTTATATAGGCCTACTCCCCAGGGGTACAATGGTAATCTGGCCGGGTGTAGGACCCTGCTGTCAGTGTCTATGGTTGCCGGCTTCTCCACCGGCCGTGGGGCCCATCGCTTGGTGGGTCTCGTCGGCTATCTCGTACTTCGCCAACAGGCCACGCCCGCCGCT
Source organism: Triticum urartu (assembly GCF_003073215.2). NCBI lineage: Eukaryota > Viridiplantae > Streptophyta > Magnoliopsida > Poales > Poaceae > Triticum > Triticum urartu. The sequence continues at coordinate 318,016,136 of NC_053024.1, read as the reverse complement.
GGCGGGTCCTGTTAGCTGCTTAGGACTGTGGCAATGCCACTGATTATGTGTGCTTTGTCGAGGAGGCGTGGCTACAGTGCCTTAAGTGCATCTAGTGCCACCCCTAGTTGGTTTTGGAGTATTGACGACAAACCTAGTTGAGGGACTAATGTGTTTGTGAGAATTGCAGGATAACACAGGTAGAAGTCCCTCATTGATTCGGTTTTCCTACCAGAGATGACCCCTAAAAATGTATGAAGACATTGATGTCAAAGGTGGTATATGAAGATATTCACATTGAAGACTATGACAGGAGAAGACATCGCATGAAGCCTATGGAGCTCGAAGACTTAGATCTTTCGTAGTTCTTTTTCTTCTTTGTTGAGTCATAGGAACCACCGTATTGTTAAGTGGGGTCCAAGAGAACCAGTCAGAATGACTGAAGTGATGCTTAACCAAAACCTATGTCTTCGAGTGAAGACTATGAGAGCGAATCTTGTCCAGAGTCAGACAAGTCAGCTTTGCTTGTAGCCCAAGTAAAGTTGTCGTGTGAGTTTGAAATCTGACCGTTGGAACACGTGTCAGTTCCTTAGTGACCCAGGGTCATTTCGGACAAATCAGGTCGGGTTGCCTAGTGGCTATAAATAGCCCACCCCCTACAACCATAAACGGTTGGCTGCTCAGAGTTAGTGTACGGCTTTTGTCGTTTGAGAGCAACCCACCTCGAAGCCTTTGAGAGAGAATTCCTTGCGAGGATAAAGCCCTAACCACCCAGAGCGAAAGAGAGTTAGGCATCACTTAAGTCTTCTTGTCTGTGTGATCTGAAGACTTATTACACTTGAGGACTGTGAATCCTCCAGCCGGTTAGGCGTCACGTTCTGAGCATCCAAGAGACATTGTGGATCGCCGGTGAACGAAATCTGTGAAGGTTTGGGAGTCTACCTTGAAGACTTACCAGAGTGATTGGGCGAGGTCTGTGTGACCTTAGCTCAAGGGGAATACGGTGAGGACTGGGTGTCCTGAGCTGCGTGTTCAGGACTGGGTGTCCGGGACTGTGTGTCCTCAGGTTTAAATACCTAGCCGCCCTAACCAGACGTACAGTTGTCACAGCAACTGGAACTGGTCCAACAAATCATTGTCTTCAACGAGTCACTGGTTTCATCCTTCCCTTCTCTTTACTTACTGTTGATCCTTGTGAAGTCATTGTATGATTGCACTATCTTTTGTCTTCACTGAGTGACTGCGTGTTCTGTTTGGCTTCATAATATCTTCCTACCTGATCCTTACTACCTAGCTGCTATTAGTCATTGTGCTTTCACTTCATTGAATACTTGACTATGATTTGCCTAGTGTAGTCTACCTTCCGCTGCATGGTAATAGGTTTATTTCTATCGTTTGTCTTCGAAACTTTCACGTTTTGAAGACTTCCATAAAAATCGCCTATTCACCCCCCTCTAGTTGATATAACACACTTTCAATTGGTATCAGAGCAAGGTACTCCCTTGTTCTGTGTGATTCGGTTTAACCACCTGGAGTTTTAGCTATGTCGACTGCACGGATAATTAAAGTCTTCGTTGCGTGCCCCGTCTTCGATGGAACTGAATATCCCTACTGAAAGAATAAGATGTGCATGCATCTTGAAGCCATTGACGTCGACCTATGGTATGTCGTCAAGAACGGCGTTCCCAAGGCTGGAGAAGGTGTCACTACTGCTGATGTCAAGAAGTTCGTTCAACTGGACTCTACTGCCAAGAATATCATCTATGGTCATCTGACCAAAGGACAGTATGGCCATGTGAGTGCTTTGGAAACATCTAAGCTAGTCTGGGACTGGCTCTCCAAGGTCAACGAAGGCGTCTCAACCCGGAGAGATCAGAGAATCAGTGTTCTTCACAACCTATTCAATCGCTTCAAGCGAAATGACAATGAGAATGTCCAGCTCACGTTTGATCGACTCACTGACATCACAAATGAGCTTCAAGCCCTCGGCGCTACTGAGATTACCAAGCATGAATTCGTCAAGACACTACTGAGATCACTTGACAGTTCGTTTGACACCCTAGCCCTGATGATTCAAGAATGTCCTGATTTCAAGACACTCGATCCGTCTGACATACTTGAGAGGCTCAACACACATGAGTTTCAGCTTTCTGAGAAAAGAGATATCTACGGTCCAAACTATGGGCGAACTCGTGCCTTGAAGGCAAAAGCTGTCTCCTCATCTAAAGAAGAATCTGACAGCAGTTCTGATGATCCTGAAGACATTGGAAGGGAACTTGCTATGCTTGTGAAGAAGTTCCAAAAATTCACCAAGAAGAAAGGTTTCAGAAAATCTTCACAATCAAGCTCAAGGAATGATGAAGCTTCTGCTCATGACTACAAGAAGAAAACATGCCACAAGTGCAAGAAAACGGGCCACTTCATCTCTGAGTGTCCGCAGTGGGACAATGAGAACAAAAAGAAGAAGAAGAGCAAGGAATATGACTCTGACGACAAGAAGAAGAAGAAATACTCAAAGTCTTCTTCCAAGTCTTCCTCAAAGTCTTCATCACACAAGAAGAGCTCATCTGGCAAGGCGTGTGCGTTTGTTGGCAAGGAAATGGATTCAGAGGAGGAGTCCGCTTCTGAGGAGGCGGAGGTGGAGTCTGAGGAGGAGTCCGATTCTGGCGTTGCAAGTCTGGCTACAGCATACGTTGCCAAGTCCATCTTCAACACTGAAGACAATGACTTCATCACCGACACCGATGCAAATGACAAGGACTACTCCGCTCCTACCTACTGCTTCATGGCACGCGGTGCCAAGGTAAACACACGCACTACTCACTATCAAACATCTAGTGAATATGACTCTGATTGTGGTTCAAGACCCAGCTACAAAACACTTGCTAAAATTGCAACTGAACAACAGAAAACTATGGAACATATTCAAAAACTGTTAGACAAAAGCGATGATCTATTAGGCGCTGAAATGACTCGATCTGAGTCCTTAATTGAAGACATAAAAAAATCTTCACGTTAAGTATGAGGAACTTGAAAGTCGTCATGAAACGCTCTCAATAACTCATGAAAAACTTTCCTATGATTATCTTCAAAGGAAGCAAGATCTTGAGAAATTGAGAGCGGCTCATGAAGATCTTCAAAAGGAGAACGAGTCACTTCGCGCCAAACAGATCAGTTTCGCTCAGGAAGGATTTGAACCACCATGTCTTAAATGCATCGAACGTGACAACGCTACTTCTGTTGCTGAGTGTTCTACTGCTGCTACTGTTGCAATATCTTCAACTGTTGATGTGGTAACTAACCCCTCTGCTGAGGATACCACTGCTATTGCTAATGAGAATGCTAGGTTGAAGACATTGCTTGAAACAGGGATGTACAAAAGTCTCAAAGGGCATCAGACACTATGTGATGTCCTCAAAAGGCAGATCCTGAACCAAAACCCGAGGAAAGAGGGTGTTGGGTTCGTAAGGAAAATGAATGCTGATGGCTCTTACTGGAAACCTGAGCAGTACCCCAAAACCACATGGGTTGCTGCAAAGGAACCTTCAGCAGATCCATCCAATCTATCTGGCTTCACTTGTGCTAACCCCATTGTCATTGATGAATCCTTTGATGCAAACTATAAACTGTTTAAGAATTAGAATGGTGAAGTGTTTGCCAGGTATATTGGTACTAACTGTAGGAATGGGTCGTGTCGTGGAATTGTCACGGCAGATGTCCTTAGTGTGGAATTGTCACGGCAGATGTCCTTAGTGTCAGGACTTAGTCGCGAGGCCAATGCATCTATGTGGTAGCTTGAGAGGGGTTGAGCGGGATGAGACACGCGATGTTTTACCCAGGTTCGGCCCCTCGCGGTGGAGGTAAAAGCCTACATCCTGCTTCATTGATATTGATGATGATGACCACGGTTACAAGAGTGCTCTATCTCGAGAGCTATTGTCTAAACCTAACTTGTCCAACTAGTGGAACTTGTCAATCTTGTCCCCTTTTGGGGAGCCCTGCCCCTCCTTATATATGTTGGAGGGTGGGTTACATGTAGAGTCCTATTAGGATTAGGACTAGTCTATCTCTAATACAAACCGGATACAAGTCCAGGTCTTAGCTCCTTGTAAGATAAATGTTCCTCATGCCTTTCCTCTTAAACCGGCCCACCATTAACATAAACCGGCATGCTGGGCCTTGGGCCTTGTCATCCATCTGGAACACGCGTCGGGTCACCAATGAGTCTTCAGGCTCGTGAATCGTCATACCAGTGAACCGCCAGACACATAAACCGCCAATCCTCTGGCGGTTTACCAATAAAACGCCTAGTCTGGCCGGGTTATATTTCCGGCCGGTTTACGCCGCGGGGTATATCCCCGACATTAGCCCCCAAGTTTAGCTTGGATTTATCCATGGTAAACTTATGCTGCAAAATAAACACAAGAACAAATTTGACAGGTTGTGCTCTGGGTTAAGAATTCTTGTAAACCGATACCTGATCACCCTTAAGTCCTTGTTATTTCCTCCTTCTGGGAAGTCCGGGTCAACAGACCAGTTTCATAATCAATTTACCGACATTGGTTTGTCACAGAGAAATATTGTGAAGAATAACTCCTTTAGCTCAGCTCCCAAAGCGCCGGTTTAAGAAATATGGGCCTTGAAATACTTATCTGATATTCAGCCGGTTTGAAGATGTAAAACTTGCCGGTTTAATATTACCAAAATGGCCGGTTTATAAATATTGATGGCACCGGGTCATACTTGTTGTCGACACCGGGTCATGTAACTGATCTTCCTGATTTGCTCAAAACTGATAAAATGAAGATGTTCCTCCTTTATATGCATAATACCTGTAGCCCCCAAGTCTTAAGAGGGGAATATAGTGATAACTTAAGACTTGCTCCAATAAGTGTTTCAACCTTGAAGAAATCCAGTTTGTTCATCTCAATCATATAAATTGAATACTCCATATATGTAGCCCCCAAGTGCCGGGTTGTCATGCTTGCAGCAACCTGGGACTTGTAATTGCTTATAAAAACTTCAATCAGTGTAATCCCCAAGGACCGGGTCATTATGCAATAATGAGCAGGAACTTTGTAAATATAATTATGTAGATTTTAGCAGTGATGTGTAGCCCCCAAGGGCCGGCTTAGTAAGATAATACTGAACCGGGACTTGATATATACTTCAATGAAAATAACATCTTATAATGTAGCTTCCATCGTAGGGCTTGACCCACGTCCACAAGGTTAAGAGCTTTGTGCTTTACCAACTGAGCAATTGATCCTTCAATATTATGGACGAAAACTTGTGTACCTTGATTTGTTGACAGGAGCAATTGGTAGCCCCCAAGGGCCGGCTCATTATAATATGATGAGTCGGGTCTTCAATAAGACTAGTAAAAATGACTTTGCATTAGCCCCCAGGTGTCATGATGCATGCTTGCAGCGACATGAGACTTGCATGTAATCTCGATTTGAATAATGTAGCCCCCAAGTGCCGGGTTGTAAGCCTGCAGCGACTCGGGACTATTCCTTCCATGGAAAAATAAATCATATTCATCGACAAAATAATATCCATTGCGCTAAAGCGACTTTGAAAAACCTCAATCATAATATTAATAACCATAATAAAAATCCAGCCATGTTGGCTATTCAAGATAATATAATCCGGTATGAAAATCTTATTCATCCAATATCATAATGAAAATTCAGCCAAGTTTGGCTATTTGAATAATATAACCCAATCATTTATAAGCGCATGATTCCAATGGCGCAATCCAAATATATACTGGCGACTTATAGTCCAAAGCCATGCCGGTTTAATAAACACCGAATAATTTATCATCATACTGCCGACTTATAGTCGAAAGCCAGGTCGGATTAGTAAACGCCGGTGATTTATAATCATGCTTTATTCAACCTGTTTCTGCATATAATACTGGCGACTCGTAGTCAAACTAGACCGGGCTAATAGTCTCCGGATTATAACTTGATCGTGTACTGACAACTTGTGGTTGAAAGCCGAGCCGGGTTGATAAACACCGGTTTACTCCATAATAGGATGGTAAAAGAAAATCAAACCGGACAGATAGCCTCCGGATTAATATTTAACCGTGTTTAGTCAATTTGTAATTTGATAGTCGAACCGGTTTAAGAATTGTCGGTTTAAAAATGCAACAAAAGAAATATTTATCAAAACAAAATTTCAAGCAAAGGCAATGATAAAACCATTTGCAAAAAGAGGCTATTGAGCCGATCAAATGGCGTTACCATGGTCGGACACGACCAAGCCCCCGATAGGCTAGCTATGGTTCAAGTCAGCCAGGTCCCCAAATGAAACAGTGGCATTATGCCGATCAAAAAGCGTGGCAATGGTTCGGGTTCGACCAAGCCCCCAAGTGATTCTGTGGCCTTAGACCGATCAAGAGGCGTGACTATGGTTCAGACGTGACCACAAGTCCCCAAGTGATGCATTGGCATTACGCCGATCAAGAGGTGTAGCGATGGTTCGGGTTCGACCAAAGCCCCCAAGTGATGCTGTGGCACTAGGCCGGTCAAGAGGCGTGACTATGGTTCAAACGTGACCACAAGTCCCCAAGTGATGTTGTGGCTTTCCGCCTATCAAATGGCGTTGCTATGGTTCGGACGCGACCAAGCCCCCAAGTGATATTGTGGCATTGCGCCGATCAAGAGGTGTGACTATGGTTCGGATACGACCAAAACCCCCAAGTCATCAAGAATATGATAAGCCAATAAGGCATGATACCCATGTTTGAACCGCGCATCATGAGCAGGTCCTCTTTGGCACCCTTTAACTTCTTGCAAGAGATAAATCCTTCTTGAACCGGATGTTAAACCGGATATTGAGAGCTTCAAAGCTTCGTGGAAGATATCTTTCCCTTGAATCGGATTGTAAACCAGAATACTTTCTGATGACCCGGAAATTTTCTGACGGCCTCTTAAACTCGAACTTGCGAGAAGTTAATTCCTTTTTGAACCGGAAATTCTTAAACCGGATTTGAGAGCTTCAGAGCTTTATGATTTAATCTGTCCTACATTGAAGAACTTGCAAGACAAAGTAATGGCTCCTCTTTTTTAAAAGAAAGCAATATATAATATAAAAATATACCAGATGGATTTCACCTGATGCGTCAGGTCAGAGATTATCACCGCGGAGTTGATGATCATCGGGTGAAGCTGAAATTACTCACAGGTGAGTCGGCCGCGGGAGCTAAGCAGATGAGCCAGCCCGGTGTTGTAAACCGGTGCGGACGAGCAAATTGTCCTCCATGTTGTAGACCGGCGCGGACGTGTGAACCGGCCGCGAGGGTGGATGGGCGAGTTGTCCGTGTCGTTGTGAACCGGTGCGGCCGCGAGAGACGGCCACGGCATTGTAAACCGGCGCGGGAGTTCGTCAAGTAACGACGACCACCCGTGCCAAAAGATGTTGGCGTGCCTCCATCTCCAAGGTATAATATCATTTTTTGTCATAAATAATTGCTCTATATAATATTGCACACCAAGGCAAAAATAAACTTGTTCTTTGACAAAAACAACATGTGCTAATAAATCAAATTTGGATGGATATCACCTGATAGTAGTGGCAGTGCTCCGCATTACTTTTTAGATTGTCAACCCATCTTTCTACGACGGTCAAGGCAGATCGCCCGGACTCGTGGGCAGAGTGATTGTCAAATCAATTGTGCATGCATGCACTTCCTTTCCATGTGAATGTTCTAATGGAAAGAGATTTGTCGTTGACTCGTGTTACTTGTTCTTGCTCGGTTCACCGAACGGCAACGCACTGATCTCTTTTCTTGTCAATCTCCACGCATATACAGCTTGCCTCTGTTTGCTTCTCCAGTTGCCATCTCTGTAGTGAAAATCGCGACGGCGGCTCACAGGTGTTGAGGCAGAGACGGGCGGCGATTGATTTGGCCACGACGGTGGCTTTTTGAGGGGACGGCGGCTCAAGGGCAGTGCAAGGGCGGCTCTCCGGCTGCGTGGCAAAGTAGACACCACGGAGCCGTGCGGTGCAGACGCTCGCGGCAGTTCAGGCGCAGCTCAGGCGCGGCGGCTCAGACATATCAGAGGAAGCGACGCGGGTCGACAAAGGCGGAGAAAAAACCGAGTTAACAGCGAGCCAGGGCGACTCAACGACGGCGGTTTCAGCACCAATGCCAACGACTCGGGGGCGACTCACCGCAGCGGGTCACACCTGTGGGAGAGGAAGCAGCGGCTCAACGCGGGAGGCGAAGCATGGCCTGCAGACGGCAAAGGCGAGTCCGGGGCAGCTCAGCGCGGCTCTGCTCGAGTGGTAGGCGGAGCGAAGAGGCCTGCAGCGACTCGGAACAGAGACCGAGGCGGAGACTTGCGGCCGCCCGGTCCGTTGCGAGCAACAGGGCGAGGCCGTGAAGGTAAGGTCGATTCCCATCGTCTGACTTTGCTAATCCCTGGTGTTTTGTATTTTGGCCAAAACACATCTAGTACCGTGATGGATTGTTTGACCGTATGAGAGCTTTAGTCTTCTTGGTAGTATATATTTTCTGTATGAATTTGCAAAGGCAGTTCCGATCTAGTCGCTTCCTCGCGTAGCAGTTTTGGCAAATAAAATTTTTGGAGCTGTAGATTATCCTAACCATCACGTGGCAGAGTACTAATTGAAGTAGTACGATTCCCATTGTTTTGAGGACACCGCAATTGGTCCGATTCCTTTGTGCGTGTGCCTTTTGATTGGTCTCGGCGACTTGCAGCAGTAAACAAATCACAACCCAAACCCTAATTTCTCTTGAACCTTGAATCTCATAAAATATAAATCTGGGTTGATGAACTTGACGCTGATGTAAATCCTTCCAAACCGGTTCTTCTTCATTCGGACAATTGTGCACTTCTCGACTTTTAAAAAAGATTCCTCCAAGAACTCAACACCATCGTGCGCAGGCCTCATGGTGGGCGCCAACTGTCGTCGAATTGTCACAGCAGATGTCCTTAGTGTCAGGACTTAGTCGCGAGGCCAACGCATCTATGTGGTAGCTTGAGAGGGGTTGAGCGGGACGAAACACGCGATGTTTTACCCAGTTCGGCCTCTCACGGTGGAGGTAAAAGCCTACATCCTGCTTCATTGATATTGATGATGATGACCACGGTTACAAGAGTGCTCTATCTCGAGAGCTATTGTCTAAACTTAACTTGTCCAACTCGTGGAACTTGTCAATCTTGTCCCCTTTTGGGGAGCCCTGCCCCTCCTTATATATCTTGGAGGGGCGGGTTACATGTAGAGTCCTATTAGGATTAGGACTAGTCTATCTCATGCCTTTCCTCTTAAACCGGCCCACCATTAACATAAACCGGCATGCTGGGCCTTGGGTCTTTTCATCCATTTGGAACACGCGCCGGGTCACCAATGAGTCTTCAGGCTCGTGAATCGTCATACCAGTGAACCGCCAGACACGTAAACCGCCAATCCTCTGGCGGTTTACCAATAAAACGCCTAGTCCGGCTGGGTTATACTTCCGGCCGGTTTACGCCGCGGGGTATATCCCCGACAGGCCGCCTATGAAGAAGATCTGGGTGCCGAAAAAGTGTTTGGAAAATCTTACTGTGAATGTCATCATGACACCACAGGTGAAGAAGACAAACCCCAGACCACAGGCTTCATACGGTCCAAAGGCTTCATACAGACAGAGGACTCACCTGAGTCGCACTAACGCAAATATTTTGCAGGGAAACCATACTTAGGCCTATGAATATGAGCGCGGTTCATCAAACCGCCATGTTCATAAGACCAAGAACTATTCTGCTTATTCTTATGAGTACTATTGTCCACCTGCAAGACTGTATGCTAGGGCTCCAAAGCCAAAGTTCTCAGATGCTGCACTTAGACTTATTGCTTCTAAGCCACCCTTGAAGATGTGGGTGGCTAATAAAGTTTAACTCTCTTTTGCAGGGAAAGGTCTCCAGCAGAAAACCAAAATCGTCTGACGCTATTGCTGGGGACCTTAAACATCTTGTAGGGCGCAAGATCAAATGCCCGAATGGTCTTACTATGTACTTCGTTCCTGAATCGCTTGCTACTCTCCCTATTAGTCCTAATCTGGATCTAAGCTTTCATAACCCACTGGTTCGTCAAATGTTTTTGCTTCACAATTCTCTTCGTGAAGCCTATCCCCCTAACTGCACTGTAGGGTACGACACCAGCGTCTTCAGAATGGATTATTGACAGTGGGTGTACCAATCACATGACTGGCAAAAGAAGTCTTCTTATGGACTCAACCTTATGTCCATCCGACAAGAGTCACATCACATTTGCTGACACTGGTAAAAGTAAGGTATTGGGTCTAGGTAGAGTTGCAATCTCAAAGGATCAACACATGGATAAATTCATGCTTGTTGAATCCCTTGGCTTCAACTTAATGTCTGTCTCAATGCTTTGCGATTTGAACATGATCGTAATATTTGGAAAATATCGTTGCCTTGTTCTAATGGAATCTGACAAGTCTCTAGTGTTTGAAGGGTATCGGAAAGATGATTTGTACGTGGTAGATTTCTCAGCAGGACCACAGCTTGCCGTATGTCTTCTAGCAAAAGCTTCAGAATGCTGGCTCTGGCATCGGAGGCTAGGGCATGCTGGCATGAGGAACCTCCACACCCTTGCAAAGAAGAAGCATGTCATAGGCATCGAAGGCGTCAAGTTCAAGAAAGATCACTTATGCGGTGCCTGTGAAGCAGGAAAGATGACGAGGGCCAAACATCCCTCGAAGACAATCATGACAACTACTCGACCCTTCGAACTACTCCACATGGATCTTTTCGGTCCTACTCATTACTCAACTCTTACTACTACTGCTTGTCTCTATGGCTTTGTCATTGTTGATGATTATTCTAGATATACTTGGGTGCACATAATCCTCTACAAGACTGAAGTGCAGGATGTCTTCAGACGCTTCGCCAATCGAGCAATGAACAACTATGGCGCCAAGATAAAGCACATCAGAAGTGACAATGGCACTGAATTCAAGAACACTGGCCTTGACACATATCTTGATACTTTGGGCATCACACATGAATTCTCAGCCCCGTACACGCCACAGCAGAATGGCGTCGTCGAACACAAGAACAGAACACTCATTGAGATGGCCCGAACGATGCTTGATGAATACAAGACTCCAAGAAAATTCTGGCCTGAAGCCATTGATACTGCATGCCATACGATCAATCGTGTTTATCTTCACAAGCTTCCGAACAAGACATCTTATGAGATCCTTACTGGCAAGAAGCCAAATGTCAGTTACTTCAGAGTATTTGGCGCCAGGTGCTGGATTAAGGATCCACATCACACTTCAAAAATTGCACCAAAAGCACATGAGGGTTTTATGCTTGGATATGGAAAGGACTCGCACTCCTACAGAGTCTCCAATCTCCTTCATTATAAAGTGGTTGAAACAGTGGATGTGCGATTTGATGAGACTAACGGTTCACAAAGAGAGCACCTGCCAAATGTGCTAGATAAAGTTCCATCCAGCGAATCAATCAAGCTAATGGGAACTGGAGAAATCATACCCTCTGAAGCTCAACCAGAAGAGGAACTTATCATCTCCGCACCTGATCAACCTGAAGACAATGCTCAGCCTGAAGACAATCCCACTAACAATGACAATGATCAGCAAGAGCAAAATCTTCGCCCTGTACATCCTCGTGTTGCCAATGAAGTGCAGATTGAGAGAATAATTGATAGCATCAATGCACCTGGTCCGCTCACTCGTTCAAGGGCAACTCAACTAGCAAATTTCTGTGGGCACTTCGCATTCGTCTCAATAATAGAACCCAAGAAAGTTGAAGAAGCCTTTATGGAACCTGAATGGATTCAAGCTATGCAAGAAGAGCTTCAACAGTTTGAGCTGAATAATGTTTGGGAACTGGTTAAGCGTCCTGATCCTCGAAAGCACAACATAATAGGCACCAAATGGATATACCGCAACAAGCAAGATGAGCATGGTCAAGTTGTCAGAAACAAAGCTCGTCTCGTTGCTCAAGGATATACTCAAGTGGAAGGCATTGACTTCGATGAAACATTTTCTCCTGTGGCTAGACTTGAAGCCATACGCATACTGCTGGCCTATGCAAATCATCATAACATACTTCTATATCAAATGGATGTGAAGAGCGCCTTTCTCAATGGCAAGATTGAAGAAGAAGTGTATGTTACACAACCGCCTGGCTTTGAAGATCCAAAACATCCTGACATGGTATACAAGCTCAACAAGGCACTGTATGGCCTCAAACAAGCCCCTCGGGATTGGTATGACACACTCAAATACTTCTTGAAGAGCAAAGGCTTCATACCTGGTTCCCTCGACCCCACTCTCTTCACGAAGACATGTGATGGAGAACTGTTTGTGTGCCAAATATATGTGGATGACATTACCTTCGGCTGCACCAATCAGAAGTACAATGAAGAGTTTGGATATATGATGCAAGAGCAATATCAGATGTCCATGATGGGAGAGCTGAAGTTCTTCCTCGGTCTTCAAATACGACAGCAACGCAACGGAATCTTCATATCTCAAGAGAAGTATATCAAAGATTGCCTGAAGAAGTTCGGTATGCAAGACTGCAAAGGCTTCACGACGCCAATGCCAGCCAAACATCATCTGGGTCCTGATGACAATGGTAAAGAGTTCGATCAAAAGGTATATCGCTCCATGATTGGTTCTTTGCTTTATCTATGTGCATCTAGGCCAGATATTATGCTTAGTGTTTGCATGTGTGCTCGATTTCAAGCGGCACCAAAGGAGTCGCATCACTTAGCTGTGAAGCGAATTCTTCGATATTTGGCTCACACCCCAACTCTAGGATTATGGTATCCAAAGGGCTCAGAGTTTGATCTGGTTGGATTCTCGGATGCTGATTATGCTGGTGACAAAGTGGATCGCAAGTCTACATCAGGCACATGTCATTTTCTGGGACGACCACTTGTATGTTGGTCTTCAAAGAAGCAGAACTGTGTATCTCTCTCCACTGCTGAATCTGAATACATTACTACTGGATCTTGCTGCGCTCAGCTTCTGTGGATGAAGCAAACACTCAAGGACTATGGAATTCATCTAAAGCAAGTGCCACTCTACTGCGACAACGAAAGCGCCATCAAGATTGCCAACAACCCAGTTCAGCACTCGAGAACAAAGCACATTGAAATTTGTCATCACTTTCTCAGAGATCATGTTGTGAAGGAAGATATTGATATCATACACGTCAACACTGAAGAGCAATTGGCAGATATCTTCACCAAGCCCTTGGATGAGAAGAGATTTTGCAAGTTATGGTGTGAGCTAAATATCTTAGAATCCTCAGATGTCCTGTGATCAGGCACACATCCTAACACTTATGCATATTGATGACTTAGATGTGCAACACACGAAGTGAAGTATATCTTCAATCAATGAAGACATACATTCTAAGTGTGAATACATTAATGTGGAATTTGACTTCAGAGCGCCATGATAATTGTGCGCCGTGTCTGGGTCTAATACTTCCTATACGGTGGGTAACGCCACCACAAAATGTTCTGTTTGAAGTGTTTCACTCATGGCGTTACATTTGCTATGTCTTCACATTTGGTTTGGCTTCAATCTCAACATGTCTTCATGATTATCTTCACTATGTTGAATATATATATATACTAGTGTTCTGTCCTCTACAGCGTTCACTTATAGCTATGTCTTCTTGTTGAATCTTTTGAACTAAGTGAATGTGATCGGACCCTAACCTCTCTATGCTTTCTATCTCAAACTCTATCTCTCCAAATCATATGCATTCTATTGAAACTGTCGAATGTCTTCTCTGCATCCTTGTCAGCAGAAGATACAGAGACAAACATTAAGTCCGTTTTCAATGCTCATTCCTTCACCTGAAACCCGGAGAAGTGGGAACGACCACCCGACAATCCAGGCGTGCGTGGGACGTGGAACAACCACCGATATGCTGCATGACGGCCACGTGTCCCTCAGATGTGAATCGCCAGGGGCACCTGTGTAATAACGCAGTGCCGCCCCTGTACCTATAAATACACGCCTCACAACAGTCATTATCTCTTCTTTCACTCTCGCACGAACCCTAGCGCCACCGCTAGCCCTCAACGACGCCGGCGATGAAGCGCTTCGCTGCCGCAACCTCTCCGACGCCGTCTTCACGCCGACCGCGGATATCGTCTTCTCCGTCGTCGCCGTAGGTGTCCTCCGTCGCCAAGTTAGGGCACAGAAGATCGAACTGCTCGGCCTCCTCTTCCACTCTGTCTAGCAGTTCTTCGTGTGGTAAATAAAACTTCCTTTTTACGGCCCCTTTGATCCTATAGCTTTGTCACTTTCTACCACAAGCAGTTTCTATTCACACAAGTTGGATCTCTTTCATACTGCATCTCATAACATGCCTAGTATATTCACTTATGCTTCACAAAGTAGTTAGATTCCTCACTTGTACTGATCCGTGGATTCGTACAAATCCGGAACCAACTCCTTATCTATGAGTGAATGTCTTCGCACGATGAGGTCAATGTCTTCTAAACTGATTTATCTTCAAAATCTTCTGAGAATGCATATGACCTCTTCCCCTTCCCTCGCACCTTACTGCTGTCACAGGTACATGTCCGTGGGAGAATCCCTTGGTTCTCATAGTCTGCATTCATTTGCAGAATTCTTACAGCATCATATAAATTCTCCCGAAGCTAGTTCCTGTTTGTCCAGCAAGCAAAAACCTTTGAAGCCTTTGAACGTATTGAAGCCTTTCAGTTTAAAGTTCATGGCTTCAGAGAAATCTGCAAGCAAGGGAGGTAGACAGCGTCGTGGGGGAACATCAAGAGATTTACCTGATGACCTCCCAGAACTTTACAAGACAGATCCTGAAGAGGATTATAATCAGCGCAAGACCCAAATCCAGTGGATTCGACGCTATTGGGCAGAACAGTGGTTCAAGTACAGATTTGTGACAAAGGAATATGCTGAAAAGAATGCCATCAAGCGACCATGGGGAGACATCCTCTACAAAAATCTTCAACCCAGGACCAGAGATGAAGCCATTGAACTAGGCTTCTATCCCTGCATGGTCCGTGGGCCACAGCCTGCAGATGCACACTCATCGTCACTACTATGGTGTCGTGACGACAATCTGTTCAAGCGCAACTTCCAGTTTGCCCAGAACTCAGCGAAGCAGAACAAGAAGTCTCTGGGATTAAACTTCAACCCTGGTCCCTCTGCTCCCTGTGCTGATGGAACACGCGAAGCTAAACCCAATCTTGTTGGGCCCTTCTACAACCTGGAAGGTCTCATCACTCACATAGTGGTTCAAGGGACTGCCGTGAATGAGCCTGCAGTGGACGCTGACTCAGATGAAGCGCCTGCAGTGCCGAAGCCAAAGAAACTGAAGCAGCCAAAAGCTTCAAGGCCTGCCTCTGCTCCAAAAATCTCACGGGCGAAGCCATTGGCCACTGCACCTCCTGAAGACAGTGTGCAGTCTGAAGATTTGTCACGCATCTCCAAGCCCCAGAAGGTCAAGATGCCTCTGCCACACACCGGCCAAGAACTGACAGCTGCTGCTATTCTGCGCAACGATGCCATTGATCTGTCCAGTGATGAAGATCTTGCAGATAACGCTCTTGAGCAGCTGATCAAGAGCAAAGAAGAAGCAGAAATCTTCAACAATTTGCCTCTCTTTGATGTGGCAATCATCCACGACTTCATTGATGAGTGGTTTGAAACACCTAACCTCAGCTTCAAAGACCTGCAACTTTCCACTGGTCTCAGTGTCGCCTTCCATGGCGCCATTGCTTCAGAGCTAGCTCTCGCTCAGCGCATCGTCGAACTGAAGCAAAAGATTGACTATGAAAAGGCTCAGTTCAAGAAGCATATGGCCAAGCTTAGTGTACAAGAGGTCAAGAACTTCAAGATCATGCTGCACGAGCTTAAAGAAGCCTTTCTCAAGAAGCGTGAAGAAGCTCAAGGCTCTCGTGAGCGCATGAAGAGCCTGGCTGACAAGTGTGTGCAAGCCTACAATGAGGCTGAGAAGCGCAAGGCCCTTGGGCGTCCTGGCATCGACCCCAGGATGGCTGCAAAGAAGAAGAAGCCCGTTATGGACGAACCCAACGTACCAAGGCAGGAAGCAGATCCCATTGTCTTCCCAACTAGCATGACTGGCTCGAAGCCAAAAGCCAGGTCTACCGCTTCAGAACTGAAGAAGACGAGGACTGCTGAGGCTGAAGCCAGAAAGAGAAAATATCCTGAAGCCTCTGATGCTGCTCCTTCCAAGAAGAAGCGAAAGACGAAGAAGGAACGGGCTGCTCCCACAGAGCCCTTGATTGTTGAACCCATCTCCATGGTTCGCCCTGACGCTGAACCTCAAGAACGTCAATTGACTGTCCATGAGCCTGCTTTCACAGAGGCTCATGAAGCTGAAGACCTTCCAGCAGCTGATCCCATCGCTGCTGAAGACATTGGTCACCATGACCATGTTAAAGATGATGCAGTTCTTCCTCAGCTCAAGCACCAACAGGTATCATCGCCTGTGCTAACGCACAGCGAACTCATCAGCATTGGTCGTCCTCTAACGCCAATTGCTCAGGATGCATCATGGGCTGATCGCCCACAAGCACAAGAGGAAGAAGACTTTGAGGCCCAGCCAACTCCAACTCCACAGGCGTCACCAGCGTTACGCAGACTTCGCAAAGGACCAAGGCCTCCAGTCTCTGAGTCTGAAGCTAAAACTGCTGAACACATTCCGGCTGCATCAGCCGATGAAGAAGAAACCCCAAAAGCTGCTACTGCCCCGTCCCACTAAGAAGCTGTTCTCGAGGAGAACGTGACTATGACTGACCCTCCAGCTCGTCAAGTGGAGGTTGAGAATCTTGAGGCTGCCACCACCAACACCAATGAAGCCACTGACGCTGTCATGGCTGAAGCTAATGTGGAGCCTTCACCAACCCAAGCACCAGAAGTCAGCGAAGCCACTGATCCCACTGCTTCTGTTCCTGCGCCTGCTGCTGGTCCTCAGTTCGACTATCATGTTGAGCACAGGCCTCGGGTACAGAAGCCAATCCCAAGATTGCCCAGGTTTCCAGGTCCTGCATCAGCACCTGGATCCTTCAATGTCAATGGATTCAAAGCAGACAACACTTTCTTCAATAGCTCCAGGAACCCCTACTCAAGGGAAAGAATATCATCTGATCGGTTCTGGAGCTATCCGCAGCGAAGCTATTACTCCTGCATTCTATACAATCAAGGTCGCATCTTCCCACATAAGCGTCTTGACATTGAAGCAATAGCTGGTTTGCCCTGTCTGGAAGAAGCTCTGGATTGCTTTAAAGAGGTTGGATTGCTGCGTTCGTCACCGACCAAGAGCATTGGAATGAAGAGTTGCTGCTCCAATTCTATGCCACACTTCACATCCGTGGGTACAACAGAGATCCGAAGACTTGGGTCCTGGAGTGGATGACAGGAAATGTTCATCACGAAGCCAAAGCCTTTGATATCATTGAGCTCACTGGTCTACCCACTCCTGGCGATCTCTACGAATCTGGTTGTCAACTTCACAGTGAAGCTGTGGAGAGCATCTTTCAGAAGTCTGAACCTAACATGAGTCAGATGCTCAGTATGATGAAGCCATTGCCCCCAGATGCTGCATATCCCAAGGAGTTGTTCATTGAAGACCTTGAGTATCTGCCAAGAACTATTTATCATATCATAAGGCGAACTCTTTGGCCCATCAAAGGACATTCTCCACATGCCAAGCTGGAAGGTGCAATGAAGACTTTGGTCTTCTATATTCTTCATGGCAAATGCTTCAATGCATAGGACTTCTTCATCCGCCAACTTGCTGCATCAGGCTCTGATCTTTTTGGCTTGAAGTTCTACGCTCCATGGATAATGCGGCTGATTAAACTTCACTCTGCTATCTCATATCAGCCATCTGCTCGCAATCATCGGATCTTTCTGCCTGATGTGGATATGTCTGTTGAAGCCATTTATCCTGAGCCTGCCAAGGAACCTCTATGTCTTCAGAATGCGGAGCATCAAAGTTTTTCTCAGAACATTGAAGGAGTTGAAGCTGTCACTCGTGTGTATCCTTTGGCTGGAACTACACGTGCACCGCATCCTGCTCTCACTGAAGGCACCGATAGCACAATTGCCCAACGACCCAAGAAGCGCACTCGTGTTCTCAATGACCGAGAGTTTCTTGTGGCTCTTCATCAGAAACAGGATAGGCATCATGACTGGCTGAAGCGCCAAATGCAAAGCCTCTTGGTGGATGTTAATCGCATTCGCAATCTTGCCACCAAGAATGCCTTTGTTGCACACGAAACCTCTCGACGCACCTGGAAAGGGCTGACGCTAATGTGCCCTGAACATGATCTTCAAGAGGATGGCTTGTAACACCCTCGATGCGACCATAGCTCCCACGTGTCGAGGCACGACTTAGAGACATAATCGCATTGAAGGCATATGTCGCAAGTTAGGCAATCTTCACAACACCCCATGTAATATAATAAGGGAAAGAGATACATAGTTGGCTTACAATCGCCACTTCACACAATTACATGAATAAAACATTACATCATCCAGATACAATCAAGGTCCGACTACGGAACCAAAATAAAAGAAGAACCCCAAATGCGACAAAGGTCCCCGATCGACCCCAACTGGGCTCCACTACTGATCAACTAGAACGAAACAACACAAAGGACAAGGTCTTCATCGAGCTCCTCCTGAGCTTGGTTGCGTCGTCTGCACGGACTCATCGGCACCTGCAAGCTGGTTTTGGAAGTATCTGTGAGCCACAGGGACTCAGCAATCTCGCACCCTCGCGATCAAGACTATTTAAGCTTATGGGTAAGGTAAAAGTATGAGGTGGAGCTGCAGCAAGCGACTAGCATATATGGTGGCTAACATACGCAAATGAGAGCGAGAAGAGAAGGCAAAGCACGGTCGATAAAAGTATGATCAAGAAGTGATCCTAAAACAACCTACGTCAAGCATAACTCCAGCACCGTGTTCACTTCCCGGACTCCGCCGGAAAGAGACCATCACGGTAACACACGCAGTTGACTCATTTTAATTAAGTTAAGGTTCAAGTTATCTACAATCGGACATTAACAAATTCCCATCTGCCCATAACCACGGGCATGGCTTTCGAAAGTTCAAAACCCTGCAGGGGAGTCCCAACTTAGCCCATGACAAGCTCTCATGGTCAACGAAGGAATAGACCTCCTCCCGAGACATTCCGATCAGACTCGGTATCCCGGTACAACAAGACATTTCGACAGGGTAAAACTAAACCAGCAACACCGCCCGAATGTGCTGACAAATCCCGATAGGAGCTGCACATATCTCGTTCTCAGGGCACACTCAGATGAGACTAGCTACGAGTAAAACCAACCCTCAAGTTTCCCCGAGGTGGCCCCGCAGGCAGCTCAGTTCGGACCAACACTCAGAGGAGCACTGGCCCGGGGGGTTAAAATAAAGATGACCCTTGAGTCCGCGAAACCCAAGGGAAAAAGAGGCTAGGTGGCGAATGGTAAAACCAATGTTGGGCATTGCTGGAAGAGCTTTACTTAAGGCGAACTATCAAGGGGTTCCCATTATTGCCCAACCGCATAAGGAACGCAAAATCCGGGAACATAACACCGATATGACAGAAACTAGGGCGGCAAGAGTGGAACAAAACACCAGGCATAAGGCCGAGCCTTCCACCCTTTACCAAATATATAGATGCATTAATTAAATAAGAGATATTGTGATATCCCAACAAGTAAACATGTTCCAACAAGGAACAACATCTCCATGTTCCAACAAGGAACGAACTTCAATCTTCACCTGCAACTAACAACGCTATAAGAGGGGCTGAGCAAAGCGGTAACATAGCCAATCAACGGTTTGGTAGGACAAGGTGGGTTAGAGGCTTGGTTCAACAATATAGGAGGCATGAGAAGCAAGTGGTAGGTATCGCAGCATAGGCATAGCAAAAGAGCGAGCATCTAGCAAAGCAAAGATAGTAGTGATTTCGAGGGTATGATCATCTTGCCTGAGATCCCGCAAAGAAGAAGAACGAGTCCATGAAGAAGACAAACGGACATAGTCGAACGAATCCTCACAAACATGACGTTATCGGAACCAACCCGAAGAAGCAACACCGGAAAGAAGCAAACAATCATGGTGAACAAACATCACATAAGCATGGCACGATGCGCAAACAAGTATGATGCATATCCGGTTTAAAGAGGCATGGCATGATAAAGTGCACAAGCAACCCTACAAATTAAGTGGAGCTCAATATGCAATGAGTTGCATATTGATGAAACACCACGTCGATTATTTAGTTCTCTCCCGTTTAGGTACTCAACAATATTAAATGTTGGTTAACATGGCAAGAGGTGAAGCATAACAAAACTATACCAACTAAACAATTTAAATGGGGCCGCATATAACAAACAACAAATCCGGTAAATCCCCATATGCAATTATCAATTTGGTGCAACAACAATTTTAACATTTAAATGTTATTATCATGATGCGAATGACATGTTTAAGTTCATGCAATATTTATGAAAATGTTGACATGATAAGATATGAGGCATTTGTCATCGTGACGGAAACGAAAGGGGTGCCACGACAACGAATCCGAAAGTGATGCCACGGCAACATATTGGTTTCCGGTAACTCGATTGAGATACCGATGCAAAGGGGAAGTGTGCGGGAGCATGTCGTGCAAGATGGTGGGGTGATCCCGGTAACCGGGTTTCCCATGGGTCGACGGCATGGCAACCGAGGAGGAACGTGTAATGACAACTCGGACACGGTTCGAACGTGAGCATCTCATACAACACATGCTTTCGTCCATGGGTCATCGTCTCGGCGGTTATACCTTCCAGGTGCATCCTCGGAGTGGTTCGGGTTCGTAGAGGAAGTAGAGGAAGTAGTCGTCCACGGTGACGGTAGTTGTACACGGGCCTTCGGCCACGGAAGTAGTCGTACAACGTTTTCGTAGAGGGACTTGGTCTTGTGAAGAGGTACTTGACGGTAGTGGTACTTGACGCGTTCGAGGGTCATTGGTAGATGTACTTGTCGCATCGTCGGGCGTAATCATGCATGTGGGTCTTGTCGAGTCCGTTGGGGGGTACTTTGCGTTTTGAGGGGCGACGGCAGTGGAACTTGGCGAAAATCCGAGACGGTCTTGACGAACCGTAGTGTTACTGGGCGAGATCGCAGCCACGGTAGTCTTCGGACTTGGTTCTCCCGCACATGCTCCACAGGTCCTGGGGGAACTCGGCGATGGCCATGGCAAGGAGGCGGCTGCAGCAGCAAGGCAAGGAACGGGATGGCAGGCGCGAGAAGCGGCGGGTCGGCGAGGCAACCGGCGACGGGGAGAGCTCGGCCGGATCCGAACAAGGAGGCAGGCCGGCGGCAGGGCAAACGGCGGCGGCTTGGCGAGGGACTTGGCGCTGGAGCTTCAGACGAAGCAGGGCGCGACAGCAGCAGCACAAGGGCTCGAAACAGAGGCAACGGCGGCGGCTTGCTGCTGGCGATGCGGGGCGACGACCTCGGTCAACGCGAGACGCGGGCGAGCGGGCGCCTCGTCCTCTGCTCGTCAAGAAGTAGAGCAGCGGCGGCGTCTTGGCGCGGCTCCACGCCGGCGGAGGCGCAGGAGAGGAAACAGGAGCAGAGGGGCGGCGGAGCTCCTGGTGGTGGTGGTCGACGCCGGCGGGCGCGCTTGCTGGAAGGAGGGGCGCTCGGGAGGAGGCAGAGGGGAACGGGACGAGGGCGCGGCGCGGGTTGTGGTCACCGGCGGCGACCTGACGCGGCGACGGGATGGCGAGGTGGAGGCCGAGGGGATCGGGCGCAGAAGGTCTCGGGCGCGGGCGCTCCTCTCCTGTGAGATGTGTGTGTGGCGGCGGGGGGAGGACGAGAGGGAGAGGGAGTGGATCGGGGAATCGTGCTAGGGTTTAGGAGGGGCGCTGGTAGGGCTTAGGTGGGCCGCGGGGATGGGCCGGCTTGGAGGCTGACTGGGATGGCTCCTCTCTCCTCCCTTCTCTTATTTTCTTTAGCAGAAAACAAATAAAGAGAAAGAAAAAGAAAGAGGGGGTTAGGGGAAGAAGTTGGACACGCGGATAATTTTCCTGGACTCACAAAAATGTGCTGATTCCAAGAAAATAGAAAAAGCCATGATTGAAAGATTTAAATTCAAACTCATTTGATTTAAAATCAAATGATTTGAATAAGAAGTGAGGGTAGGGAAGGCATGAAATTAAAATATAAGTGTGTAATGGTGCATTCCCATTAATGGAATATTTTATTATAGCTCCTTAATAATATTGGAGACTTTGAATATGTTGTAAAGAGAAATCACCATTGTGAATATCCCTCGATTTAAATGGATCAAAGATCCACACAATTTATTTACTTGAGATGCAAAAAGACTTATGACATGATGATATGATGACATGATGCAATGCACATGATGCAACGAACCAGAATGAATCACCCGACAACACTCAGAAACATGGAAGGCATCTGAAGCTCCGGTCTTGGGGCGTCACAACACTCCACCACTACGAGAGGATCTCGTCCCGAGATCTAGAATGGCAGTGGAGGGAAAAACGAAAGAGAAGAGAAGAGGTAAAACTAAGTTTCTCCTTTGACAAACGAGTGAAACCAAAGAACCTTGAGAGGTTGAACAAATTTAAGAAAAGAATACAACGAAGGTAAACAAAGTTGAAAGCACTCCGGTAGGGAAGAGGAACAAGGAAGAACAAATTCGTATCACACTCCGGTTAAAACAAGATAGAGGGGAAAAGAATGGTATAATTTGGGTAGCACTTCGAAAATGGAAGGAACTGAACATGCTCTTGACAAACAAGATGATGGGTTGAAGAAAACAACACGCAATGCCTCCGGAACAAAACTAAGAATGGAATGGGATGAACGAAGGGCAACAAGATCTCGAGGTAGCATGCTTACAACAAAAGCTAGAATGGTGTTGTTGGAAAACCAACAACGAAAGGAATAAGCTTGATATGGTTTTATGGAATACATCTCAAATTAATAGGTGACACACTCGCGGGAAAAGAATTGGATTGATATGAACAAATTGGCGAGAAAGATATTTCCACCGGGAGGATAAAGAAGATCTTGGATCATTTATAAGCACCATAAATAGCAACAATCCTCAGGGAAGGCTTTAGGTGAAATATAACCCAAGATAATTCCAACGAAGAGATTGATGGATTTAAAATATCTCATACATGGCAACATGTGAATCATGAAAACTTGAACTCAAATTATCAAGAATGACATAATACCACCTCCAATGATACGGAAGAAAGATTGAACTCCGGATTGCAAGATGAACAAAACTTGAGCTCCTCTGAAAAGAAAGTTGATGAACGTTTCGAGAAGGAATATTAATCCTTTATGAACCAACAAGTAGAACCTCCATGAAGAACTCCGGTAACCAAAGGATAACGAGAAGAAAGGGAAGTTGAAAACACAAGGTAAAACCTTGTAATGATTTAGATGGATCTCCGTGATGATATAATTGAGAGAACTTGGAACTCCGGGAAAGAAAAGATGAACAAAAGAAAATCAAGAATTTGATGAGCCTCCGGAATAAAGAATTAAATTCACTCGATGAAACAAGAATAAGAATTACATTATGCTTATCCTTCACCAATTAAATTGATGCCAAGCAACGGATTTGGCATACTACTTATTCTCGCCGAAAGGATTAAGATAGATATAGCGCAAACTTGGGAAGGTCTTCAATGCACCACCGGTAGAATTTGAAAAGCACGAATGCATAGATATGATACATGAAGGGATATGATACACGAAGGAAGAAAACTCTTGAACGAATCACCATAAGAATTGAAAAAGAACGAATAAAACATAAAGAAACACCGGGAAGAAATATAAAATGAACGAAGATGCTTGCGAGGATTTAGATACATGAGAACGAAGAGATCAAGAGCCGATTAGAGGATATTTGATCGATGCACCGGTAAGATTAGGAGAACGATAACTGAAAGCTGGGAATGAATAAACTTGCATTGATGGACTCCAGATGAACAAACTGAAAAGGCTCCTGAATTGCTCCGGATAGGTGAAAAGAATTCTCACAATCAAACAATTATGAGAGGATGGCCAAGAATGGGGCAAGATATGGAGAAAAACTCTTCTTCGGTCTTGAAATGATGAGAATGGCAACAAGAAGCACCACCAAGAATTATTTAGACACTCCGGAATGAAGAATGGAAAGGTTGATCCAACGATGAAAAGAATTGTGAAAGATCTAGGAGATGGCATTTGACTGATGATAACTCATTCTTACGTCAAACTTTAAAAGGAATTTAGGATAGCTCCGGGAAAATAAGAAGAGTCAGGTAAGATCTTGGGAACAGACCTGTGGGTTAGGGCCCACTAAAAAGAAAACACCGTTGAAATGATTTAAAAGAGAGGTTGCACCGGTTGAATTAAAAGGCTTGAATGGGATAACAACCTCGAAATAGGTTGAACGAAAGCAGAGTGGAAAACACGAATCATCGAGATATCTTGAGCACTCCGGAACAATAGAATAGCGAGAGGTGAACGATTAAGAATTGCACCGGCATGAGAAAGCCTTGAAATACGGAAAAGAATATGATCAACACCGAAAGCTTGAATTGAATCCACCAGAGAAGAAAATGAGTGAAGAGTGACGAACTTGAAGCTCCGTTAAAATCTTCATGAGAATCACCGGGTAAGAACATGAAGGAAGAAGAATGGAGAGACTTCCATAATAAAATGGATACTTGATAAAGAAATCCGAGTCCTCGAAGAAAACAAGGGAGGGAGGGTGGGAAAGCACCGTTGAGAAGAGCTGAGATTGGATCTTGCAAATGTTGAAGTGATCGAATCCACTTGAAGAGAAACACACCGGTGAAAAAGGATTGACATGACAATCTCAATAAATGAGAAGGATTTGTATTCTCAAGGAAATATGAGAACACCGCTTAGGAAAGGTATGGAATCAACATTTGACTTCGAAGCAACTCGAGTACCACAACTCAAAACAAAACAAAGGATTGGCTTGCAGAATAAACCGGAACAAACATATGATAGAGATTTCATCCGAAGTTTTTGTGGTGGGGCCTACACGGGCTCGATCGTACAGCACCATCATGTACAAGGCAGTGCACATGACATACGAAGCGTCCCCGAGTCGGCATAGCCAAGGACTCTTTAAGACACAACGAGACCACTGTAAAACCGACCATGAATAGGCGGACCACTAGACGTCGAACCCCAATTTCATATCATACATCTGACGGAAAGATATCCTAAGAGCTACTTGAATTCCCACTTACAAACTCCCGAATTTTTCCCGGTTATGCAATCAGGTGTTGGGGATACAGGGGAAGCATAATATCTCACCCAAACTAGCAAATCCTACATCCAGCTGTATCCATCCTTCAACACATAACCAAGAAACCTTCGGAAACCATCTACCTCAACCTTCGAAAAGCATCCGTTATACAAGTTATGGCAATACTCCCGAACTCCCGCCCCAGTACTAGGTGGCGTCGAGGTTATCTCACCAACGAACTGCATAAAAGAGATTTTCGATGTCGGCGTACTAAACTCAGGTATTCCAGAACTACAACGATAAAATTATGATGACAACACCTCAGAGCTCAACTCCCCGGGACACTTCCACTAAACCCCTGACAGGAGGCACCAAGACAATGTTCTCATCATAAAACCATCGGAACGATTCCAAGATACCCGCGTGATCCTAAAATTTTTTTAGTGAAATTTGAGAAGAGAAGAGCCAAAACTCTACGTCAGGATGCCTTACCAGAGCGATGAGGAGACTGGGAAGTAAAAAGAATTCCTAAACTCTCCGATATATAATTCCTAAATGACTCAAAACATTTTTCTGGACACAACTCGGCCGCTAAAAACGATCAAGCAATGGGGCTCCTAAGGTCGGGGAAGGCTCTGATTACCAACTTGTAACACCCTCAATGCGACTATAGCTCCCACGTGTCGAGGCACGACTTAGAGACATAATCGCATTGAAGGCATATGTCGCAAGTTAGGCAATCTTCACAACATCCCATGTAATATAATAAGGGAAAGAGATACATAGTTGGCTTACAATCGCCACTTCACACAATTACATGAATAAAACATTACATCATCCAGATACAATCAAGGTCCGACTACGGAACCAAAATAAAAGAAGAACCCCAAATGCGACAAAGGTCCCCGATCGACCCCAACTGGGCTCCACTACTGATCAACTAGAACGAAACAACACAAAGGACAAGGTCTTCATCGAGCTCCTCCTGAGCTTGGTTGCGTCGTCTGCACGGACTCATCGGCACCTGCAAGCTGGTTTTGGAAGTATCTGTGAGTATGAGCCACGGGGACTCACCAATCTCGCACCCTCGCGATCAAGACTATTTAAGCTTATGGGTAAGGGAAAGGTATGAGGTGGAGCTGGAGCAAGCGACTAGCATATGTGGTGGCTAACTTATACGCAAAAGAGAGCAAGAAGAGAAGGCAAAGCACGGTCGAGAAACTATGATCAAGAAGTGATCCTAAAACAACCTACGTCAAGCATAACTCCAACACCGTGTTCACTTCCCGGAGTCCACCGGAAAGAGACCATCACGGTTACACACGCGGTTGATGCATTTTAATTAAGGTCGACTTCAGGTTTTCTACAACCGGACATTAACAAATTCCCATCTGCCCATAACCGCGGGCACGGCTTTCGAAAGTTCAAATCCCTGCAGGGGTGTCCCAACTTAGCCCTTCACAAGCTCTCACGGTCAACGAAGGAATAGACCTCCTCCCGAGACATTCCGATCAGTCTCGGTATCCCAGTTCTACAAGACATTTCGACAGGGTAAAACTAAACCAGCAACACCGCCCGAATGTGCCGACAAATCCCGATAGGAGCTGCACATATCTCGTTCTCAGGGCACACTCAGATGAGACTAGCTACGAGTAAA
The DNA here is from genome assembly GCF_003073215.2 of Triticum urartu. Taxonomy (NCBI): domain Eukaryota; kingdom Viridiplantae; phylum Streptophyta; class Magnoliopsida; order Poales; family Poaceae; genus Triticum; species Triticum urartu. The sequence goes on along the minus strand of NC_053024.1, from coordinate 317,989,136 downwards.
ACCAACCCTCAAGTTTCCCCGAGGTGGCCCCGCAGGCAGCTCAGTTCGGACCAACACTCAGAGGAGCACTGGCCCGGGGGGGTTAAAATAAAGATGACCCTTGAGTCGCGAAACCCAAGGGAAAAAGAGGCTAGGTGGCGAATGGTAAAACCAATGTTGGGCATTGCTGGAAGAGCTTTACTTAAGGCGAACTGTCAAGGGGTTCCCATTATTACCCAACCGCGTAAGGAACGCAAAATCCGGGAACATAACACCGATATGACGGAAACTAGGGCGGCAAGAGTGGAACAAAACACCAGGCATAAGGCCGAGCCTTCCACCCTTTACCAAGTATATAGATGCATTAATTAAATAAGATATATTGTGATATCCCAACAAGTAAACATGTTCCAACAAGGAACAACATCACCATATTCCAACAAGGAAAAAACTTCAATCTTCACCTGCAACTAACAACGCTATAAGAGGGGCTGAGCAAAGCGGTAACATAGCCAAACGACGGTTTTCTAGGACAAGGTGGGTTAGAGGCTTGGTTTAACAATATGGGAGGCATGATAAGCAAGTGGTAGGTATCGCAGCATAGGCATAGCAAAAGAGCGAGCAACTAGCAAGCAAAGATAAAAGTGATTTCGAGGGTATGGTCATCTTGCCTGAAATCCCGCAAGGAAGAAGAACGAGTCCATGAGGAAGACAAACGGACATAGTCGAACGGGTCCTCACAACATGACGTTATCGGAACCAACCCGAAGAAGCAACACCGGAAAGAAGCAAACAACATATTAAACAACCACCACATAAGCACGGCATGATGCACAAACAAGTATGATGCATGTCTGGTTTAATGAAGCATGGCATGGCAAAGTGCACAAACAATCCTACAAATTAAGTGGAGCTCAATATGCAACTCCGTTGCATATTGACAAAACACCACATTCAAGTTATTTAGTTCAATCTCGGTTATGTAATCAACAATATTAAATGTTGTTAAGCATGTCAAGAGGTGAAGCATAACAAAACTATACCACTAAACAATTTAAATGGGGCCCATATAACAAACAACAAATCCGGTAAATCCCCATATGCAATTATCAATTTGGTGCAACAACAATTTTAACATTTAAATGTTATTATCATGATGCGAATGACATGTTTAAGTTCATGCAATATTTATGAAAATGTTGACATGATAAGATATGAGGCATTTGTCATCGCGACGGAAGTGAAAGGGGTGCCACGACAACGAATCTGCAAGTGATGCCACGGCAACATATCGGTTTCCGGTAACTCGATTGAGATACCGATGAAAAGGGGAAGTGTGCGGGAGCGTGTCGTGCAAGATGGTGGGGTGATCCCGGTAACCGGGTTTCCCATGGGTCGACGGTATGGCAACTGAGGAGGAACGTGCAATGACAACTCGGACACAGTTCGAACGTGAGCATCTCATACAACACATGCTTTCGTCCATGGGTCATCGTCTCGGCGGTTATACCTTCCAGGTGCATTCTCGGAGCGGTTCGGGTTCGTAGAGGAAGTAGTCGTCCACGGCGACGGTAGTTGTACATGGGCCTTCGGCCACGGAAGTAGTCGTACAACGTTTTCGTAGAGGGACTTGGTCTTGCGAAGAGGTACTTGACGGTAGTGGTACTTGACGCGTTCGAGGGTCGTCGGTAGATGTACTTGTCGCATCACCGGGCGTAATCGTGCATGTGGGTCTTGTCGAGTCCGTTGGGGGGTACTTTACGTTTTGAGGGGCGACGGCAGTGGAACTTGGCGAAAATCCGAGACGGTCTTGACGAACCGTAGTGTTACTGGGCGAGATCGCAGCCACGGTAGTCTTCGGACTTGGTTCTCCCGCACATGCTCCACGGGTCCTGGGGGAACTCGGCGATGGCCATGGCAAGGGGGCGGCTGCAGCAGCAAGGCAAGGAACGGGATGGCAGGCGCGAGAAGAGGCGGGTCGGCGAGGCAACCGGCGACGGGGAGAGCTCGGCCGGATCCGAACAAGGAGGCAGGCCGGCGGCAGGGCAAACGGCGGCGGCTTGGCGAGGGACTTGGCGCTGGAGCTTCAGACGAAGCAGGGCGACAGCAGCAGCACAAGGGCTCGAAACAGAGGCAACGGCGGCGGCTTGCTGCTGGCGATGCGGGGCGACGGCCGCGGTCAACGCGAGACGCGGGCGAGCGGGCGCCTCGTCCTCTGCTCGTCAGGAAGCAGAGCAGCGGCGGCGTCTTGGCGCGGCTCCACGCCGGCGGAGGCGCAGAGAGGAAACAGGAGCAGAGGGGCGGCGGAGCTCCTGGTGGTGGTGGTCGACGCCGGCGGGCGCGCTTGCTGGAAGGAGGGGCGCTCGGGAGGAGGCAGAGGGGAACGGGACGAGGGCGCGGCGCGGGTTGTGGTCACCGGCGGCGACCTGACGCGGCGACGGGATGGCGAGGTGGAGGCCGAGGGGATCGGGCGCAGAAGGTCTCGGGCGCGGGCGCTCCTCTCCTGTGAGATGTGTGTGTGGCGGCGGGGGGAGGACGAGAGGGAGAGGGAGTGGATCGGGGAATCGTGCTAGGGTTTAGGAGGGGCGCTGGTAGGGCTTAGGTGGGCCGGGGGGATGGGCCGGCTTGGAGGCTGGCTGGGCTGGCTCCTCTCTCCTCCCTTCTCTTATTTTCTTTAGCAGAAAACAAATAAAGAGAAAGAAAAAGAAAGAGGGGGTTAGGGGAAGAAGTTGGACACGCGGATAATTTTCCTGGACTCACAAAAATGTGCTTATTCCAAGAAAATAGAAAAAGCCATGATTGAAAGATTTAAATTCAAACTCATTTGATTTAAAATCAAATGATTTGAATAAGAAGTGAGGGTAGGGAAGGCATGAAATTAAAATATAAGTGTGTAATGGTGCATTCCCATTAATGGAATATTTTATTATAGCTCCTTAATAATATTGGAGACTTTGAATATGTTGTAAAGAGAAATCACCATTGTGAATATCCCTCGATTTAAATGGATCAAAGATCCACACAATTTATTTACTTGAGATGCAAAAAGACTTATGACATGATGATATGATGACATGATGCAATGCACATGATGCAACGAACCAGAATCGAATCACCCGACAACACTCGGAAACATGGAAGGCATCTGAAGCTCCGGTCTTGGGGCGTCACATGGCTTCTCTAAACGCTTCAAGTTTGACTCCACACCTCCTCGAAGAGCAGTGCTGCGACGAACTCCATCTCTTGAAGACTCTGAGTTCTCTTCCTCTACTGCAACTGTGAATGCCAGAGTGATCGAGGATGAAGACGATGCTACTTCACCGCCACCTCCTTCAGCACGCTTCGACACTGCTCCAAGTTCTTCTGCACCGCCGAACATCACTGACGACCCTGCTGCTTCACCTACTCTTCATGGGAACGAGTAGATGCTCTATGTCTTCAAACCTTTTTGGTCCTTACTGACAAAAGGGGGAGAAGCATATGAGTTTGATAGTCTTCAAGCGGGTCCATATGGGCGGGTGCTTTATATTTTGCTTCGTGTTTACAACTCCCGTTTTGATACATTTGGTTCTTTGAGTTGTAACACTTAAACTCGATGGTCGTCTGCTACTTATTTGCCACTTTGTGATGCGATGATAAATTCCGCATGTGCGACGATAAATTCCGCACTTAGATCATTTTGCAGACGTCCATTTTCCATTATGCATGTCATTATCTTCACATACCTTCACATGCATAGTGGATTGTCATCATAAGTTGAAGAGGATCTCCACAAGCACAACCTGCCATGTGCATTTGCATTCCAAAAGCAAATTACTTATATGCAAATCTTCAGGGGGAGCCCTTGCAACTTATGAAGACAATTTCTTATCCTTTACAATTTCACATATTATATTCCCCGTTGAAAACTTCAACTAGTTTGTCATCAATCACCAAAAAGGGGGAGATTGTAAGTGCATCTAGTGCCACCCCTAGTTGGTTTTGGAGTATTGACGACAAACCTAGTTGAGGGATTAATGTGTTTGTGAGAATTGCAGGATAACACAGGTAGAAGTCCCTCATTGATTCGGTTTTCCTACCAGAGATGACCCCTAAAAATGTATGAAGACATTGATGTCAAAGGTGGTATATGAAGATATTCACATTAAAGACTATGACAAGAGAAGACATCGCATGAAGCCTATGGAGCTCGAAGACTTAGATCTTTCGTAGTTCTTTTTCTTCTTTGTTGAGTCATAGGAACCACCGTACTGTTGAGTGGGGTCCAAGAGAACCAGTCAGAATGACTGAAGTGATGCTTAACCAAAACCTATGTCTTCGAGTGAAGACTATGAGAGCGAATCTTGTCCAGAGTCGGACAAGTCAGCTTTGCTTGTAGCCCAAGTAAAGTTGTCGTGTGAGTTTGAAATCTGACCGTTGGAACACGTGCAGGGTCATTTCGGACAAATCAGGTCGGGTTGCCTAGTGGCTATAAATAGCCCACCCCCTACAACCATAAACGGTTTGCTGCTCAGAGTTAGTGTACGGCTTTTGTCGTTTGAGAGCAACCCACCTCGAAGCCTTTGAGAGAGAATTCCTTGCGAGGATAAAGCCCTAACCACTCAGAGCCAAAGAGAGTTAGGCATCACTTAAGTCTTCTTGTCTGTGTGATCTGAAGACTTATTACACTTGAGGACTGTGAATCCTCCAGCCGATTAGGCATCGCGTTCTGAGCATCCAAGAGACATTGTGGATTGCCGGTGAACGAAGTCTGTGAAGGTTTGGGAGTCTACCTTGAAGACTTACCAGAGTGATTGTGCGAGGTCTGTGTGACCTTAGCTCAAGGGGAATACGGTAAGGACTGGGTGTCCTGAGCTGCGTGTTCAGGACCGGGTGTCCGGGACTGTGTGTCCTCAGGTTTAAATACCTAGCCGCCCTAACAAGACGTACAGTTGTCACAGCAACTGGAACTGGTCCAACAAATCATTGTCTTCAACGAGTCACTGGTTTCATCCTTCCCTTCTCTTTACTTACTGTTGATCCTTGTGAAGTCATTGTATGATTGCACTATCTTTTGTCTTCACTGAGTGACTGCATGTTCTGTTTGGCTTCATAATATCTTCCTACCTGATCCTTACTACCTAGCTGCTATTAGTCATTGTGCTTTCACTTCATTGAATACTTGACTATGATTTGCCTAGTGTAGTCTACCTTCCGCTGCATGGTAATAGGTTTATTTCTATCGTTTATCTTCGAAACTTTTACGTTTTGAAGACTTTCATAAAAATCGCCTATTCACCCCCCCTCTAGTCGATATAACGCACTTTCAGTGCTGCCGCCTGATTGGCGTTTACTGTAGCCACTCCCCATCTCTTCTGATTAATGGCGCACCGACTTTAAGGGAAGGGGAGGGCCGCCTGCTGGGAGCTGGCCTCCCCTTATGCCGACTGGTAGGAACCCGCCGCCTTCTGGCTTCTCATAGACAGGTAGGACCCGCCGCTTGCGGGCCGTACCAACAGCCTGTAGTGGGAGCATGGCCTTCTCTGCCATAAGTGATGTCATGGGCTGTGTGGTAATAGTGTCGCGCCGGACGGGGACGTTCGCCCGGTACGCTGCACTATAGCCACGCTCTGCCCTGGATTCGGGGGTGTCAGGTGATACTGTAGCCACGCCCGTCTTGTTGCCATAATGTGGTGCAAACTTTGAGGGTGTGAGGGGCCGCCTGCAGGGAGCCGACCTTTGTGGAGGCCGACTCCCGGCCCGTCTCATGGCTTTCTTCTGAGGTCCGCCGCCCTCTCGCAGCTGGCCGCTTGGACCAGCCGGCCCTGAGAAGGTGGCTCTACGTCCCTGGGGCTTGAGGGGCGCAGCCGGACTCGATGCCTTGAATCACCATGGGGAGCAGATGAGGCTACCCGTGGTTGTTTACTCCGACACTGCCGTTTAGGTCATATTGGTGTAAAGAACATGAAGAAACTCCATGCTGATGGACTTTTGGAGTCACTTGATTATGAATCACTTGATGCTTGCAAACCATGTCTCATGGGCAAGACGACTAAGACTCCGTTCTCCGGAACAATGGAGCGAGCCACTGACTTATTAGAAATAATACATGCCGATGTATGCGGTCCGATGAGTGTTGAGGCTCGCGACAGGTATCGTTATTTTCTGACCTTCATAGATGATTTGAGCGGATATGGGTATATCTACTTAATGAAACACAAGTCTGAAACATTTGAAAAGTTCAAAGAATTTTAGAGTGAAGTTGAGAATCATCGTAACAAAAAATAAAGTTTCTATGATCTGATCGCGGAGGTGAATATTTGAGTTACGAGTTTGGCCTTCATTTGAAACAATGTGGAATAGTTTCACAACTTACGCCACTGTAACACCACAGCATAATGGTGTGTCCAAACATCGTAACCGTACTTTATTAGATATGGTGCGATCTATGATGTCTCTTACCGATTTACCACTATCGTTTTGGGGTTATGCATTAGAGATAGCTGCATTCACGTGGGCACCGTCTAAAAATCCATTGAGACGACACTGTATGAACTATGGTTTAGCAAGAAACCTAAGCTGTTGTTTCTTAAAGTTTGGGATTGCGATGCTTACATGAAAAAGTTTCAGCCTGATAAGCTCAAACCCAAATCGGAGAAGTGCGTCTTCATAGGATACCCAAAAGAAACTGTTGGGTACACCTTCTATCACAGATCTGAAGGCAAGATCTTTGTTGCTAAGAGTGGATCCTTTCTAGAGAAGGAGTTTCTCTCGAAAGGAGTGGGAGGAAAGTAGACCTTGATGAGGTAATTGTACCTTCTCTCGAATTGGAAAGTAGCTCATCACTAAAATCAGTTCCAGTGATGCCTACACCAATTAGTGAGGAAGTTAATGATGATGATCATGAAACTTCAAATCAAGTTACTACCGAACCTCGTAGGTCAACCAGAGTACAGTTCGCACCAGAGTGACTTGGAAGTCATTATTGCTAGACCATGATGAACCTGCAAACTATGAGGAAGCGATGATGAGCCCAGATTCCGATAGATGGCTTGAGGCCATGAAATCTGAGATAGAATCCATGTATGAGAACAAAGTGTGGGCTTTAATGGACTTACCCGATGATCAGCAAGCCATTGAGAATAAATGGATCTTCAAGAGGAAGACGGACACTGATAGTAGTGTTACTATCTACAAAGCTTGACTTGTCGAAAAGGGTTTCTGACAAATTCAAGATGTTGACTACGATGAGATTTTCTCACTCGTATCGATGCTTAAAGTCTGTCCAAATCATGTTAGCAATTGCCACATTTTATTAAATCTGACAAATGGATATCAAAACTGCATTCCTTAATGGATTTATTAAAGAAGAGTTGTATATGATACAACCAGAAGGTTTTGTCAATCCTAAAGGTGCTAAAAAATGTGCAAACTCCAGCGATCCATCTATGGACTAGTGCAAGCATCTCAGAGTTGGAATATACACTTTGATAAGTTGATCAAAGCATATAGTTTTATACAGACTTGCGGTGAAGCCTGTATTTACAAGAAAGTGAGTGGGAGCACTACAACCTTTCTGATAAGTATATGTGAATGACATATTGTTGATCGGAAATGATGTAGAATTTTCTGGAAAGCATAAAAGAGTGTTTGAAAGGAGTTTTTCAAAGAAAGACCTCGGTGAAGCTGCTAACATTTTGGGCATCGAGATCTATAGAGATAGATCAAGACGCTTGATAAGATTTTTCAATGAGTACATACCTTGACAAGATTTTTGAAGTAGTTCAAAATGGAACAGTCAAAGAAGGAGTTCTTGCCTGTATTGTAAGGTGTGAAGTTGAGTAAAGACTCAAAACCCGACCACGTCAGAAAAAAGAAATAGAATGAAAAGTCATTCCCTATGCCTCAGTCATAGGTCTATAAAGTATGCTATACTGTGTACCAGACCTATTGTGTACCTCACATGAGTTTGGCAAAAGGGTACAATAGTGATTCAGGAGTGGATCACTGGACATCGGTCAAAATTATCCTTAGTAGAATAAGGACATGTCTCTCGGTTATGGAGGTAACAAAAAGTTCGTCGTAAAGGGTTACGTCGATGCAAGCTTTGACACTGATCTAGATGACTCTAAGTCTTAATCTGGATACATATTGAAAGTGGGAGCAATTAGCTAGAGTAGCTCCGTGTAGAGCATTGTAGACATAGAAAATTTGCAAAATACATACGGCTCTGAATGTGGCAGACTCGTTGACTAAACTTCTCTCACAAGCAAAACATGATCACACCTTAGTACTCTTTGGGTGTTAATCACATAGCGGTGTGAACTAGATTATTGACTCTAGTAAAACCCTTTGGGTATTAGTCACATGGCGATGTGAACTAATCACATGGTGATGTGAACTATTGGTGTTAAATCACATGGCGATGTGAACTAGATTATTGACTCTAGTGCAAGTGGGAGACTGAAGGAAATATGCCCTAGAGGCAATAATAAAGTTGTTATTTATATTTCCTTATATCATGATAAATGTTTATTATTCATGCTAGAATTGTATTAACCGGAAACTTAGTGCATGTGTGAATACATAGACAAAACAGAGTGTCCCTAGTATGCCTCTACTTGACTAGCTCGTTAATCAAAGATGGTTATGTTTCCTGACCATAGACATGTGTTATCATTTGATGAACAGAACCACATCATTAGAGAATGATGTGATGGACACGACCCATCCGTTAGCTTATCATTATGATCGTTAAGTTTTATTGCTATTGCTTTTTTCATGACTTATACATGTTCCTCTGACTATGAGATTATGCAATTCCCGAATATCGGAGGAACACCTTGTGTGCTATCAAACATCACAACATAATTGGGTGATTATAAAGATGCTCTATAGGTGTCTCCGAAGGTGTTTGTTGGGTTGGCATAGATCGAGATTAGGATTTGTCACTCAGTGTATCGGAGAGGTATCTCTGGGCCCTCTCGCTAATGCACATCACTATAAGCCTTGCAAGCAATGTGACTAATGAGTTAGTTGCGGAATGATGCATTACGGAATGAGTAAAGAGACTTGCCGGTAACGAGATTGAACTAGGTATGATGATACCGACGATCGAATCTCGGGCAAGTAACATACCAATGAGAAAGGGAATGACGTATGTTGTTATGCGGTTTGACCAATAAAGATCTTCGTAGAATATGTAGGAGCCAATATGAGCATCCAGGTTCCACTATTGGTTATTGACCAGAGATGTGTCTCGGTCATGTCTACATAGTTCTCGAACCTGTAGGGTCCGCATGCTTAACGTTCGATGACGATTTGTATTATGAGTTATGTGATTTGATGAGCCGAAGTTTTTTCGAAGTCCCGGATGAGATCACGGACATGACGAGGAGTCTCGAAATGATCGAGAGGTAAAGATCGATATATTGGAAGGCTATATTCGGACATCGGAATGGTTCCGAGTGATTCGGGTATTTTTCGAAATACTTGAGAATTATGGGAATTCGCCGGGAGAAGTTAATGGGCCTTATTGGGCTTCAGTGGAGAGAGGGAAGAAGGGCCACAAGGTGGCGCGCGCCTCCCCTGCCCAAACCGAATTGGACAAGGGGTGGGCCCCCCTTTCCTTCTCCCTCTCCCTCATTTCCTTCTTTCCTATTCCGAAAAGGAAAGAGAATCCTACTAGAACTTGGGAGTCCTAGGACTCCCTACACTTGACGCGCCACTAGGAGGGCCGGCCTCTCTCCCTCCCTCCTTTATATATGTGGGCAGGGGCACCCTAAAGGCACATAAGTTTCTCTTAACCGTGTGCGGTGCCCTCCTCCACAGTTACACACCTCGGTCATATCATAGTAGTGCTTAGGCGAAGCCCTGCGCCGGTAACTTCATCATCATCGTCGCCACGCTGTCGTGCTGACGGAACTCTCCCTCGGCCTTAACTGGATCAAGAGTTTGAGGGACATCATCGAGCCGAACATGTGTTGATCGCAGAGTTGCCGTATGTTTGGTACTTGAACTCTAATGAACTGAGAATACCACTATCCCTCTAACCATCCAACCATAGGTTGATTCGCTTTCCAAATTATCCCCGTGATGGTCACGGCAAACAACAACTGCGGTTTCTCTGGATCTTGATACACCAGGTCACCAGCATCAAACGTGTATTTTAGCCTGCTCGCCCTAATTTATGGGCCAATTTGGCATCGTTAAGGCCGAAGTATCTTATAGCTAACGGTATTACATTACACTCTGGCCCAAACTCTTATTTGCCGCCTCTGCCTTCCATGACAATGGGGTTTCCTCTCCTCATCGGACAGTTCCGTCGGCGCCGCCGAGCTCGCACCGCCACGGCGAGGCTGACCACTGCTCGATATCCTAACTCCAACCCAGCCAACTCCCGCGCGTAGACCCTAATTCAAAGGCAACCTAATCCCTCGCCATGGAGGATTCCCTCGTGCCGCCGGTGCCTCCTGCCCCAACCACCCTTTTCCTCACTCGCCGGCGATCACATCTCGACAGCGCCTCCTACCGCACGCTCTCCCGGCTCTTCTCCCACTGCCTCCACCACCGCCCCTCGCAGCTCGCTTCCCCGGCGCCCCTGGAAGTCGAGCCCGCCGGTGCGAACCCTATCTGCGACGAGTCACCACAGGGGTGCTCGGTACCGCCTGAAGACGCCGAGTCTGAACGGGGAAAGGACTTAGGAGAAGAGGAGACTGCGGTAAGGACTTCTGTCATCGAGAACCCCTCACCCGCGGCAGTCGATGCAGCCACCGGTAACCCTATTGCAGACCCGGCTGTGGCACCACAGAGATACATGGAGCATCAAGTGGCCGGAGTTCAGCGGGCGGAGGGCGTAACAGATATGGTTGTTGGGGGGAACCTCTGCCGTGAGACTGTTGCGTTAGTGGAGGAGTTGGGGGCAGAGGATGTTTTGAGGTCGATGAAGGATTGTTTGGAGGGGGAGGTTGACGAATTGGCAGAGCCAGATGTAATGGTGGTCAATGATGATGAACATCTGCTGCTTGATACGATGATGACCAACTTCTCAGGGTTGATTGCTGATGCCAGTGGCGGCAAACCGTCAATGCTGAACTATGGGGTTTCTGGAGGTGAACCACACAATGATGGCAGCATAGCTGAGGGGGTGAAAGAATTGGGAGCTGGAACTGAAGAAGACAGACCTGTGGGTGATTCAGATCAGCACTCAGTTGATGGTGGCGTGGTTGAGGAAGGAGAGATTGAGGGTGACATGCAGGCTCTGGATGTAGATGAATCTGATGATTCGGAGATCGAAGATGCAGATGATGAGGAATTGGGAGAGGATTTTGCTAACAGAGTGTTGGGGGAGAATGAATCATCTGGCCTTTCAACGCCTAAAATTAAAGGAACCAGTGATCTTGTACTGAACAAGGAAGGTTATATCAAGGATGATGCACTAAAGCATGTTACCAGGGCGCATGCTGTCAGTTATGATGAAATTGTGGAATGGAATGAGACACCACTGCCTGATACTGAGGTACTGAATATACCATTTTTTATTAACCAGTACTGGTTATTAGATGTTTCTTCACATGTTGCTTCTTCTTGTTTAATTTTGTGTTTGGATGAAAATATAGCTTGTGAGATGCAAGTTATCATGTGATACCGCATAACTGATTCAGAACCTTTTTTTAACACATTATTATCGATTTCTTGCTCAAATTCCATCACATGCACTTTTAGAAGAGTACAAAACTCACCAATATCCAATAAGTTATTCTCTTCTTGACAACAGAAGTACTGACATTACAGTAAAAAAAGAAGCACTGACATTAAATACGCCCATGACAAACTTTGCAGGCTCCCAAACCAGGGAAGAGAAAACGGCATTTGACAGAGGAAAGAAAGGCTAAGAAGACGGTGTGTTCTGGTTTCACTACCATTTGAGTTCAACATATACTTTATTCAACTGTGCATTCTAATTGTATTTTTCCTTCTGGAATATTAATCTTCCTTCGCGATGTTTTTGGCGTATAGAAAAACAAACGGGTTAAAAGAGCACAGCAGCGGATAGCGGATGGTGTGAAAAGACTGAAACTTGCACCAGTTATAAAGCCGAAACCAGTGAAGTTATGCCACTTCTACATGCATGGGAAGTGCCAGCAGGTAAGCTTTTCTTTGGCCACCAACTTATTGTTCACTTGGAACAGATAGTCATGTATTGCTGATTCTCAATTACATTTCTATCTTTTTAGGCCAATAATTTATGTGTTTTTACATATAGAGGTTTTTGCCTCGAAAGGTGATGGAGTAATGATCACGAAAGTCCTGGTTTCTAGGAACATTTCTTGTTTTGTTTCTATAGTAGTATTGCGAGGAGCCGTATTATAGCGAATGATGTAATGTATGTTGAATTGCTTCTTGCAAAGCCATCCATTTTATCAGTAGACGTTTTATTTTGATAAATCAACAAAGTTTCTGTACAAACACTGGATAATGAATTTGTTGTCAATAGTTATTTTACAAACCTAATTCTCTTCTTTTCTGTTTGCAGGGCAATGCTTGCAAGTTCTCACATGATACTACACCTTTGACAAAATCTAAGGTATGTGCTTTATAGAAGTTTTTAGGTCTGCCTGCAATATTCATTATGCATTACTGTGATATTAGTGCATGTCCATGTATGTATGGCTGCATCCATTTGTTCCACCTGCACATTTTGTGCATACCTATATAAACCATCTTTCAAGAACTATCGATGGCGATTTTGAACTTTTATGTTTTGCAAGACCATAACTCAGTGATGCCCATTGGTGCTTGAAATAGATGGTTTGGACAGGCATGCACGAAATGGTGGGTGTTAACTGTTGAGTTCACATGATATGAATAGATCATGTGTACAAGGCTGAAGTATAAAACTGTACACCAATATGTCTTAATCCAAGTGGCAGCTAACTTCATTTCTTTATATTTTCTTACATTCCTTTCTGTTTGTTTTGACGTATGACATGTTTTGGTGTCCGCTTATTTCTTTTCTTAATTTTACAGCCCTGCACACATTTTGCGCGTGGTTCTTGTTTGAAAGGAGATGATTGTCCCTATGATCATGAGTTGTCAAAGTACCCTTGCCACAACTTTGTGGAAAATGGAATGTGCTTCAGAGGTGATAAATGCAAATTTTCTCATGTGGTACGTGATTTGCAAAATCATTTCCTATTGTTTATTTAGAAGTGAAATAGCCTGGTAAAATGTTAGTTCCACCCTGTGAATTGAGAAAACTGTGTTGTTTATCAGGTGCCAACTGCAGATGGTCCTCCCAAACCAGATGCAAAGAAATCTGATGCGTCATTGGTATCTGAAAAACCTGGCAGAGAGCAAACAAGTAGCCAGAAAGCATCGGCGGACCATGATGGCGAACACATAACTTCTGCTCCTACCAAACATTACTCCATTCTTAAAAACCTTGCCGGCATCTCAGTAAATGCTCTAAAAGCATCAACCGGTACACCAAAGGGTGTACAGTTTCGTCCTTCCAGTAAAGACAGATCAAATTCTAGCATGCTGCATCAGGATGCTCTACCTATCGAGAAGCATATGTATACAAATGGCAGTAAACATCAGAATTTTGATGGACCGCAGGCTGCAGAAGGGGATAAAAATGCCATTCCAAATAAACAGAGATCACATCCACTGTTCGATGAAAAGAACTCATTAAAAGAAGCTAGTTCACATCCAAGTTCAGACCCAAAGAGAACTAGTTTGCCTACTGGCTCTACTACAGTGCTTGGATCACTCAGCACTCAGCACGAAGTTTCAGAGGCTTCAAGAATTTTGCAGGAATTCTTATTTGGTGCTGGCGGTTAGAGGAAAGTATGAATACACTACTCTGCCTTTGATACCTGTAGACTACACATAGTACTAGTTCTTTTTACATCTGCAGTATGAGTTCATGCTATGAGTGTGCGGCTTGTTTTGGTACTTTTGGCTCAGCTTCCATTTTGTAATTGCATATTGCAACTGCTATTTTTGGTAGATCAACAGAAGTATAATATTGCAGTGATGCGTATAGTTTTTGGTCACCAAGAAAGTTCACAAACTTATTTTGCAGAATTAGGCTAAGTGCCACCCTGGGTACATGAAGATTTGTTATTATCCAGTCAACTCACTTCCAACTGCATATGGTACTTTCATTTAGCTAATCATTTGTAGCATTGGATCTAAGCTTACTGGTATGATAAATGCCTTCCTGAATCGGTGCTTTGATGAGTCATCTCTCACATATGATTCATTTTAACCACGCTTTGGAAGTTGCTCCGAGTTTGATGAGTATGCAGATTTTTAAATGTTACCTTGTCATAGTTGAGGTGTTACTCCCTCTGTTCACTTCTATAAGACCTTGAAGACGTTTCAGACAAGGTGCAAAATAGCTCATTTTCAGTTGTCTGAAACGACTTATAAAAGTGAACGGAGGGAGTAGTAATTTTTAGTACATTTTGTTGTATCTTGATAGTTGATACCACTAATTTAGTGATGAATTGTACATCTCTGGTAATAGTATTAGAGCATCTACAACCATGGATAGCTAATCCGAGCCCCTATACGCCCGTGGACGCGCCCGCGGACAGTGACCGGACGGGCATCAAAACTTGGCATTTGCAATGACGGTCCCCTATTTTCAAAACATCAAATCCATGCAAACACATGCACGCCCACCATTTTGGACAAACATAGCTTAGTGCACACAAATACACATAGTTCATACTTAATAGTACCTAATCCAAATATAGTTCAAACATAAATATTGTTCATAGTGCACAACTGATAAAATAAAAGACAAGTTTACTGATTTCCAGTGTGTGTCCACATTTGCTCGACAAGATCATCCAGAAGTTGCATATGCACTGGATGTTCATCATCATCATCATTTCGGTATGAATTCGTCAAGATCATCGTTTCCATAGCCACCATCCCACGACGATTCCATTGGTGATCTAGAAGTAATGACCAAAAGAATAAAAAACCGGCTTGGACATTTCATCGAACACGTAGAGCACGGGGTGAAAGTATGGTGGAGTTTGACGTACCGGGGTGGCGTCCTGTGGCGTCCTCTTTGTCTGGTGGCGGCCTGGTCGGCGGCGGTGTGCGCTGGGGCGTTCGGTGGTGAAGCCCTGAGTTGGGGATGGCGGCGGAGCACCGATAGCGGCGGAAGTCCGGTGGCGGCTGTGTGGAGGAGGGCGAATAGAGAAGAGGAGAGGGCTTCTCGGGCAAGGAGAGGGGAGGCGGATATGAGCGAATTGGCGTGGGCCCTAGCGGTCGGTCCGACGTGGTGGGCGCGTCCGGGCGTCCCCATATCCGCCCCAGATTTGGGACGGACATGGGGAGTGCCGGTCAGTCCGGGTGTTTGGGCCGGCTATGGGGAGGCCAGTTGGGTGGCATTTTTCCATCCAGGCGTTTGGGGCGGGCATGGGAAGTCCGGTTGTAGATGCTCTTAGATTATGTTTTTTTGACTTGGCATTGCTCACTGCCACCCAAGTATAATTTTGACCATGAGTTGTATCGTAATTATTTGAAACCGTTGGGCAAGTGATTGGTCAAGCGGCTGGTTTGCTGGTGCAACCGATCGTTGAAATAGTATAAAAAGACAGTTCAATGATGTTGTGTTTAAATATTTATCTAATAATTAATTCAGTTTTCATTTGTATGACATAGTAGACCACTGATATAAGTTGTAGTTCTTTCTCTGGAAGCACTGAAGCGTTCTGCCACCTGGTTTCTTGGGTCCTTGGAGAGCATTTGTAGTGGAGGTTTGAATTCTAGCTCAGCACTAAGTTAAATGCAAATTTTATTGGTATTTTACACTAACTGGACAGGAGCAGTCTTTGGTACCGGTTTTCGCTATTTCTACAGGCTGCCTAATTTCATGAAGAGTTTTGCTTGCGACAATATATGTTCATGGTATAAAAATTGTGAGATTGTTAAAGTATTTTCATTTTATGACCAATCTACTTGTTCACTTATGACTTGTGAAATAAATCCAAAGATTAAAAACCAATGTTTGAGTGCATTCTTCCCATGGCAACATGTTCCACTCTCAGACCAGTTCACAAGTACGGTATTAGCTTTCTACTCCATTTGTAACCGGTTCTGGCAACTGAATTTTGAGACTGGGTCAGTGGGATGTTACCAGTACAATATAACTCTTTGTGGTTCCTTGTCAAACAAAGCATTAGCTTTCATCCAAGATTTTTTGTGTGGAGAAATATTTATCTGCAGAGCCTTGTGGAAATCTTGAACCAGATCTCGTTAATTCTTTCCCTTGACTATTGATTGAGTGCTAAATTATCTGCAGTGTCGGCATGTGATCTGATGTTGTTTTGGTTCACAAGGCGAAGCAGTGGAGATTTGAGGTGTCATTATTCAGTTCCTAACAAAGGCTGCTTTCTGAGGCACCTTGGGTCGATTCAGTACATACACATTTCTTTCTGTTGGGCTGTCTGTAGAAAGATGCCGCACCGTGCACTAAATGATTTCTAGCTGCTCTTCTACCAGTATCAAGTATCCAATGTGCTTATCAGAAGTGGAGAAAAGAAAAAGAATGTATACTTTATATTTCTGCTTTCAGGCCCTCCGGATTCTCCAGGCAAAGAGAGCATTACTTTGTTGCCCCCGTGATAATGGTAGCTAAAGATGTTGGCCTGGTGCATTGGATGGTTTGAACTTGCATGCATGCATGCCGTACCCGGGATTATATCTTGGTTCAGAATTACTTGTGGAACTACTCTGGAGACTGTGGGACACAGGGGCAGGCAGAATCAAAGGTATCCCAGGTATGAGCTGGACTGCGTATGATTGTTTTTGCTTCATTTCAAGCTTCCCCCCGACCTGCCCCGTGCCTATTCGCTGTCAAACTCACAGCTGTTGTCGCATCAATTCAGAATTACATTCACATGATCACTGAGGAGGCTCACATGGTGTTTTATCACCCGCAGATTTGTCGCAGACATCTGAGTTTACGCTCCTGGGTGACTCTTAACTGGCTATCTCATTACTCAGTTTTTTTCTACAATGATGATGATGCCCTTTAAACCGTGTTAATTCATCATGCTGCTCATGTGATCATGCCAGCTTTGAGTGGCTTGTGCCCGAGGTGCAATTTGTTATCTTGGTACTCGAATAGCTCTATCGCACTCGTGAAAGCAAAAGATTCAAAGGTTTTGAGTGGCCTGTACACCTGAACCTGTATGTGTTGCCTGTCATGGAGACTGGATAACGTGTGAACTTGGTGAAAGCCCCCCTCCCTGGATGTGATGGACTGATAGGTAGCCACTTTGTTGCTTTCCTCCTACGATAAATACTCTCCCTTATAGTTGGAAAACGAAATGCATATTTACGCCCGTACTTCAGGGCCCTTTATACTCCATTCATGGAGGATTTGTTGCCATCTACACCTAAAGGCCCTGTTTGGATTATTGTTTTCCTTTTGAATACCCCTGTAAAAAATACAGGTCTCAACCCGTCGTTTTGTTTCCGGCCGGGAATTGCTCAGTGGCTGGTGAGATACACCTGTAAGTTGAACAGCTCTGTATAAAATTACATTGATTCCAAGCGCGGCCTAAGTGTGGAGTAAGGGGATATGGTGAAATACGGTTGACCGTAACCTTTTGTACCCAGCGTTTTTTGTGCACGTCATCTGGAATAGCAAAAAAAACAAGCAACTACTCCATCCTTTTCCAAAATGTAGGTTACGTCTTCTTTTGTGATACGAGTCACAATCATATTTGAGTATTGTTGGATGCAAACCTAATAATATAAAAATATGTTACATAAACCACATATTGTAAAGTAATTGTTGCTTCTTAATAAATCAAAACATGTCTTGTATTTTGAAACAGCAGGAGTTTGCATGACTTTTGAAAATAATTAGATAATTAAAATAACCAATACTGCTCACTAATCGTGTGATTCTCCTCCGGCTTCATGTACAACTTCTCGTTTGTCGACTAATCGCTGTCAAGCTATGTTCCCTGGTTCGCAACCACAGGACAATCCACAGGAAACTTCGTTTGTTCTTTTGCCAGCATTTTCCGGCCATAATCCTCTACTTCTATATGTAGTCAGGCATGCCATGCTCTATTGCAAAGTCCACATAAATTTTGCTATTCAGAGTAATCATGTCGCCAATCAGCATACAGTTTTGCTGAATTATACATGAAAACTGACGAAATGCAAAACATTTTGTGGCTGAAAGTAAGCATCCTTGGATTTTCTCAGGGCTCTTGTTTCAAGGACGGTCATTATCTTGTAGTGGTGAACTCTTGATCTGATTGTTAAGGCTACAGCCTGTTGCTGACTTTTGTCAACGACGCACTGACAAATGATTTATGTCATTTGACAGGAATGATACCTCCTTTTTTTCTTTTACCTTATTACATTTGACATGGACTCTTAACATCTTCTTGCCTTGATCTCTTCTTCATTGCTGATGATGGCAATATCGTTTCATTGAGCTGCTTTTGTTTCATAGGACCAAATTGTTCAGCAGACTGCCATATGCTAGCTTTTTTTTTCAATGATGCCAAATCTGACATTGAGTTGTCGACCGGAGTCGCTGTTTGACACAGCTTTGCTGCTTGTCTTTCTCACCTTAGCACGGTCACATACATAAATCGTGCACAGGGAGTACTCAGGCTGGCTGACAAAAACAACACCTCTGGAGTGATCTGATTCATCAAACTGGCAGCCTCCCTCAGCAAACAGGGAACTCCTGCATCCGTTCAGTTAATGTCCAGAGACCAAGGCCTCCGAACTCAGCCGGCACACCCTCTGTTGAACTGCTAATAGGACCATTCCTGTATGTATTCTGCAATTCACTGTTCTTGAATTATCTCAGTAATGGACTGAGTCAATGCCAACAGGAAGAATGATGAGGTGGAATCCACGGACACGGTTGGAAAATCTTGAGGCTTCGTTCGTGTCTGTTCTGCCCGGCCGTCCATCCTTGTCTGATGGTAAATAGGAGGTCTATGTACTTGAACTCGAGGTATTTATTTACATGTTTAAATCATGGAGTGCTCAACTGTACCTTTTAATTAACATGTCCAAAATCAAAGCCTTGACCCATTCGTGTCTGGATTGCGCTCAGGTTATTATGAATTTTTCAGGAAATTATGTACAGCTGATTACTTCGATTGGTCGCCATTTCAGAGATAATAAGGCAGGAGGGTTAGGCAATTATGGGTTTCAATACCTCCGGTGAATGGCCATTGTCAGTGTCATCTCCCTCATATTCTACTCTACACACAATATTTCTTGAACCGCAATTTTCTTATGACAGTTTTGCCTATAATGTAGCTGTTGGCCATTACATTCCTCATGACAATGACACTCCATGAATCCTGGCTACTGCCATGTTCTCATGCTCACCGCATATCATCACACAGTTCAGCCAAGAACTACAGTTTGTTCTCTTCTCTTTCGATGACGATAAAAATACACATGGTTTCATTGGTCACGCGAGCGTGCAATTGCCCTGTGGATCCGGAGATCCGGCTTTCATGGCTCCTGTTACTGAATCATGAGTTTTCTTCTCCAAACTAGTGCAGTAATTCTTGTTGCTACCAGATTCAACTGAGCCTGCAATTTGCATGAGGGGCCTGTCCTTTTCTTGATGCGGACATGCTTATATTCGGGCTCATAATTCGCGCCTTGACCGCTTTTTAAAAATCATACATGACCATAATTCTAGCAGATTGATACTGACATGGGTAGGCAGGCAAGGGGGGTTTTCTTTTTACTATTGTCTGGAGATCTTTGATTGTGTTCATGACCGATTGCACAATGTTTCGGATTGCTCATCTTGCAAGAAAAAATCTAGCCTCGCTGTTTTGGTTGACTTGATTCAGCAAAAGCTAGCCCAACTACACTGTGCTAATTATCTTCTAATCATTGGTTCACTGGTTTTCATGGGTCTTCTCTTTTGGGGCATCTGCTGGGAAAGTTGGATGCTAAAAGGAATTGCAGCTTTGCTACTATCTGAATGATGGTGTGCTGTAAAAGACGGACCAAAGAACCAGAGGTCATGTGTGGATGAGTGCTTTGTAGTAGTACGTAGTGAGTACAAAAGATGAAAACAACCGAACACATGATACTCCATATGTAACACTAACGTTCAAAGCAATTCATAATATTATATAATTTAATAAGGTCTATACTCTGGCGGCGGTCGACCGGCCCGAGCGCTGGACCGGTGACCGCGTGAGCCATCGGATTGCTTTCTCGTCAACCGGGCGAGCCCATAAGTTAGCCAGGTGCGTGTAGCAGTTTAGGCACGTTGCATGCCTCCGCTAGCTGCTGCTGCTGCTGCGATCACAAGGAAGGAAGGAAATGTTTAAGCGGAAGCAGGCAGGGGTGAGATGGCACATGGCATGTCTCTGTTGAGACTTGTCTGCATGCCATCAGCGGAATAAAATAGAGTACATCCGCGGCATCAGACAGCGACCTACCCTACTCTACTGTACCCAAGTATACTCTCCTCACTCCTATGATATGATTAATATGCTGTTTCCTTTCGAGAATTGATTACCACAACTCTCTTAATTTCTTGTACTACTATTCGTCTTGTCCATGACGCGCGGAGAAAGTACAACCATCTTCTCCCCTCCATCTTAGTTTGATGCTTGTTATTGAAACAGGTTTCAAATGGTACTAGTGGTATTTGTGCTGTATAATTCACATTTTATCCATCAAACTGTTTGTCAATGTTGTACCATGGATATTGAGAGCAGGAATATTATACCATCATAGCTCAGATAGTCAGGGTGATTGTGGCGGAACTAGCTCATCAGAGTTTAAGTTCTAATCTTGACATGATATTCACATTTTTATGAATTTATTTTATTTTTAAATGTGCACGTATGCATTTGTAGGGATAATCATAGCAAATTGTGTGGCAAATGACAACACCAAACGAAACCAATAGCCATGTAGTACCACCCTCGATTAACTTGCCTCGACGCGGACACGTACGGGCCCACAGGCCATCCTGCACGACGGGTAGATGCAGCCGGCGACACGATGGATCCAAAAAGCTGCGACCTGTTCTCATCACCTCATAATCTAATCCAGTTTGCCTGAGTGGTTAAACACTATATTTAACGATCGCGCAATTAGTTAACATTTTTCGCTCTGGCTCCGACCCAATCTTTGTTTTGTTTATATAATAGGGGTCGGGAGCAACGTAGGCCTGCTGCTGCTTATATACCTGGCTTACGTACACGTACTGCTGTCCAGTGGTGATGGTGGTAGTATTTCTATACGCGTTTTTGTCTTGGCTATCATTTTTTTTTCGCTTTTATTTCTTTTCAGTGGTTAGGGGGAATCAAACATCAAAGTATCCGATGTGATGTGACAAGTTCGATTGCCATGTACTTTTATTTTGTTTTTGACAAATGTTCGGTCGTGTTCACCGTTTATTTACTTGGCACATACACCTGTAATAGAGATATGAGGACTGCTACACACACGATGGATTTGTGCCCGATTTATGGACGACAAGCTATAGCAGCCATCGATCAGTTAAGTTCACGTCGGCCGCAGCCATTGATCACCAGGTTGTCTGAGAATCGTCCAGCACATTGTCGTGTGCATAGTAATTTCGTAGAGATATTTACGACTGCGCCCTCTGGTCCGGATTAATATGGTTGGTTTTGATTTTTAGTCATTAATTTCACTAACAAAATATGTGTTATATACCATCAAAAGCCTATCATTGGAGGGAGTACTTGTACCTCAAATATATACTTGTATGAACCCCTCATGAAAATCGAGGCGTGTACTATAATTTAATTTTGCGGATGAAGGCACATTTTTTTTTCTAACATTGTCACACACATAAACAAATACGTATTTGGTTAAACACTTCAATAAAATGAGAAAACACATCATGTGAAATCAAAAATTCTCCAAAAGTCAATAAGTTCCATTTTTCTTGTGAACATCAGCAACCCTCTTATACCGGCAAAGGCGAAAAAGATGCAACTCCATGGTTCGTGGAAGTTTTTTTTAATGAAACCAGCGTTATTCTCCGCCATGAAAAAAACTGGTGTTATTTTGTTGCAGCCTACCTAATATGTAGTCTTTTCTAGATATATGATTTTAGATGTTCTAACAAAGAAGAAGCCCAGAGGATAAGGATGGGTAAGGTACTAACAAAAACAACTCAACAACTAAGTCTAAGAAAATATTAGCCTGGCCAAGAGAGATAATAACTGAAAGAAATAGGATATCCCTATTGTCTGTGCACTGTAGACCCATGTAGCCTATTTGCTCTTTTCAAGATTCCCACCTACACATAAATGCACGCACCATGCATTGCTCGAAAAGATGGAAGGATTTCCCGGAAATATTTGGTGCGCATGTTTCTCCAGACAACTATCACAACGAACAACTACACATAAACCCTTCACGTTCCACACCCCACTATCTTCCCACATCTAGACCCCGACACACCGTCACAGCAACCTCGGAACACCCTGAACGAATATCACCATAGTAATGGATCTCTCCAACCCCACGACGCATTCATGTCCAACATCTTCGAAATGTAGTGGTCGCTAGGCAAAATCCGGAGAGCACCAAACACAATAGCAACGCACCAACGCCAAGGCCCTAGAGGCTGGTGCGGATGCGTGAGTGAAAGCTCCTCCTACCCGCTACGCTGCCGTATCGAATCCGCCTACACACAGGCCTCCCCATCCGCCCTAGCCTCACAATACCGCAGTTCGCCGCCTCATCCTAGTCTGATTCGGATCCATTCACCGCCGATCTCAACTCCGACTACAACTTCACCGAGTCATTATAGCTCATCCTGTTGTGGACACACCGAAAGATGTCATCTCGGCAGACGACTGCAACCTATTCGACAAAATTCCCCACCTCCCAAGATCGACGCCAAAAGAGATGCTGATGTCGATGATCAACAAAAGGCAATTGTCCAGAGCGGTGGAAGATTAATACTCGCTGAAGCCCGATGAAAAAACAAGGAAAGCGAAGAGAGGAGTCGCAAATATGATGAAGGATGGCGAGTTATTGTGCTTGGCATGGTTGGGCTCAAGTGCTGATCCATTTCAAGGCGACGAGTAAAGGAGGGCGACCTTTTGGAGGAAGGTGTACGAGTTCTCACGGAATGAAGAACTACACACTGTTTGATGTGACGAGAATTGTGGCATGAGAGCTCCCTCACTCATGGGTGGTATGCCATTATTAACAAATATTGTGGTGCTTCTGCCCAAATTAAGAACTGTGCACTGATACGTCTTCAACATATCTATAATTTTTTATTGTCTCATGCTATTATATTATCCATCTTGGATGTTTTATATGCACTGATATGCTATTTATATCATTTTTTGGGACTAACCTATTAACCTAGTGCCAGTGCAGTTGTTGTCTTTTTTCTTGTTTTTGTCTTTTACAGAAAATCAATACCAAACGAAGTCCAAATGGAACGAAACTTTTTGAGGATTTTTCTTGGACCAGAAGACAACCACGAAGCTACGGGAGGAGTCCAGAGGAGCCATGAGTGGGCCACAAGATCACAAGGCGCGCCCAGGGGGCACCCCCAAGCTTGTGGGCCCCTCGGGACTCCCCTAACCCTAATTCTAGCTCTATAAATACCCAAATATTCCCCGTATACCAAAGGGCACACCAAAAAACTTTTTCGCCGCCGCAAGCTTCTGTTCTCGTGAGATCCCATCTTGGGGCCTTTTCCGGCACTCTGCCGGAGGGGGGTTTGATCATGAAGGGCCTCTACACCAACCTTGCTGCCCTTTCGATGATGTGTGAGTAGTTTACCATGGACATAAGGGTCCATAACTAGTAGCTAGATTGCTTCTTCTCTCTCTTTGATCTTCAATACAATGTTCTCCTCGATTTTCTTGGAGATCTATTCGATCTAATATTCTTTTGTGGTGTGCTTGTTGAGATCCAATGAATTATGGATTTATGATCAAATTATCTATGAATGTTATTTGAGTCTTCTCAGAACTCTTTTATGCATGATTTAGATAGCTTTGTATTTCTCTCCGATCTATTGATTTGGTTTGGCCAACTAGATTGATCTATCTTGCAATTGGAGAGGTGCTTTGTTTTGGGCTCAATCTTGCGGTGTCCTCACCCATTCACAGTAGGGGTAGCGAGGCATTTATTGTATTGTTGCCATTAAGGATAAAAAGATGGGGGGTTTACAATATTGATTAGATCTATCCCTCTACATCATGTTGAAGGAAATATGCCCTAAAGGCAATAATAAAGTTGTTATTCATATTTCCTTATATCATGATAAATGTTTATTATTCATGATAGAATTGCATTAAACCGGAAACTTAGTACATGTGTGAATACATAGACAAACAGAGTATCCCTAGTATGCCTCTACTAGACTAGCTCGTTAATCAAAGATGGTTAAGTTTCCTAGCCATAGACATGTGTTGTCATTTGATGAATGGGATCACATCATTAGAGAATGATGTGATGGACAAGACCCATCAGTTAGCTTAGCACTATAATCGTTTAGTTTATCGCTATTGCTTTCTTCATGACTTATACATGTTCCTATGACTATGAGATTATGCAACTCCTGAATACCGGAGGAACACTTAGTGTGCTATCAAACGTCACAACGTAACTGGGTGGTTATAAAAATGCTCTAAAGGTGTCTTCGATGGTGTTTGTTGAGTTGGCATAGATCGAGATTAGGATTTTGTCACTCCGATTGTCGGAGAGGTATCTCTGGGCCCTCTCGGTAATGCACATCACTATAAGCCTTGCAAGCAGTGTGACTAATGAGTTAGTTGCGGGATAATGCATTACGGAACGAGTAAAGAGACTTGCCAGTACCGAGATTGAACTAGGTATGTGTTGGGGAACGTAGTAATTTCAAAAATTTTCCTACGCACACGCAAGATCATGGTGATGCATAGCAACGAGGGGAGAGTATGATCTACGTACCCTTGTAGATCGCAACGGAAGCGTTGACACAACATAGAGGAAGTAGTCGTACGTCTTCTTCCCGATCCGACCGA
Organism: Triticum urartu; assembly: GCF_003073215.2. Classification (NCBI taxonomy): domain Eukaryota; kingdom Viridiplantae; phylum Streptophyta; class Magnoliopsida; order Poales; family Poaceae; genus Triticum; species Triticum urartu. The sequence continues at coordinate 317,964,117 of NC_053024.1, read as the reverse complement.
TCCAAGCACCGTTACTCCGGCACCTCCGAGTTCTTAGCACACGTACAGCTCGATGACGATCCCCGGGCTCCGATCCAGCAAAGCGTCGGGGAAGAGTTCCGTCAGCACGACGGCGTGGTGACGATCTTGATGTTCTACCGACGCAGGGCTTCGCCTAAGCACTACAACCGATATGATCGAGGTGGAATATGGTGGCAGGGGCACCGCACACGGCTAAGGAACGATCTCAATGATCAACTTGTGTGTCTAGAGGTGCCCCCTGCCTCCGTATATAAAGGAGCCAAGGGGGAGGGGTGCGGCCAGCCCTATGGAGGCGCAGGAGGAGTCCTACTCCTACCGGGAGTAGGACTCCCCCCCCCAATCCTATTCCAACTAGGACTCCCAAGGGGGAAAGAGGGAGAGGGGTGGCCGGCCACCTCTCCTAGTCCTAATAGGACTAGGGGAGGGGGGAGGCGCGCAGCCCTTATGGGCAGCCCTTTCACCTTTCCACTAAGGCCCACTAAGGCCCATATGATTCCCGGGGGGTTCCGGTAACCTCCCAGTAATCCGGTAAAATTCCCGATTTCACCCGGAACATTTCCGATGTCCAAATATAGGCTTCCAATATATCAATCTTTATGTCTCGACCATTTCGAGACTCCTCGTCATGTCCGTGATCACATCCGGGACTCCGAACAACCTTCGGTACATCAAAATGCATAAACTCATAATAACTGTCATTGTAACGTTAAGCGTGCGGACCCTACGGTTCGAGAACAAAGTAGACATGACCGAGACACGTCTCCGGTCAATAACCAATAGCGGGACCTGGATACCCATATTGGCTCCTACATATTCTTTGTCATCGGTCAGACCGCATAACAACATACGTTGTTCCCTTTGTCATCGGTATGTTAATTGCCCGAGATTCGATCGTCGGTATCCAATACCTAGTTCAATCTCGTTACCGGCAAGTCTCTTTACTCGTTCCGTAATACATCATCCCGCAACTAACTCATTAGTTGCAATGCTTGCAAGGCTTAAGTGATGTGCATTACCGAGAGGGCCCAGAGATACCTCTCCGACAATCGGAGTGACAAACCTAATCTCGAAATACGCCAACCCAACAGTACCTTTGGAGACACCTGTAGTACTCCTTTATAATCACCCAGTTACGTTGTGACGTTTGGTAGTACCCAAAGTGTTCCTCCGGTAAACGGGAGTTGCATAATCTCATAGTTATAGGAACATGTATAAGTCATGAAGAAAGCAATAGCAACATACTAAACGATCGGGTGCTAAGCTAATGGAATGGGTCATGTCAATCAGATCATTCAACTAATGATGTGACCTCGTCAATCAAATAACAACTCATTGTTCATGGTTAGGAAACATAACCATCTTTGATTAACGAGCTAGTCAAGTAGAGGCATACTAGTGACACTTTGTTTGTCTATGTATTCACACATGTATTATGTTTCCGGTTAATACAATTCTAGCATGAATAATAAACATTTATCATGATTATAAGGAAATAAATAATAACTTTATTATTGCCTCTAGGGCATATTTCCTTCAGTCTCCCACTTGCACTAGAGTCAATAATCTCGATTACACTGTAATGATTCTAACACCCATGGAGTCTTGGTGCTGATCATGTTTTGCTCGTGGAAGAGGCTTAGTCAACGGGTCTGCAACATTCAGATCCGTATGTATCTTGCAAATCTCTATGTCTCCCACCTGGACTAGATCCCGAATGGAATTGAAGCGTCTCTTGATGTGCTTGGTCCTTTTGTGAAATCTGGATTCCTTTGCCAAGGCAATTGCACCAGTATTGTCACAAAAGATTTTCATTGGACCCGATGCACTAGGTCTGACACCTATATCGGATATGAACTCCTTCATCCAAACTTCTTCGTTCGCTGCTTCCGAAGCAGCTATGTACTCCGCTTCACATGTAGATCCTGCTACGACGCTTTGTTTAGAACTGCACCAACTGACAGCTCCACCGTTCAATGTAAACACGTATCCGGTTTGCGATTTAGAATCGTCCGGATCAGTGTCAAAGCTTGCATCAACGTAACCGTTTACGATGAGCTCTTTGTCACCTCCATATACGAGAAACATATCCTTAGTCCTTTTCAGGTATTTCAGGATGTTCTTGACCGCTGTCCAGTGATCCACTCCTGGATTACTTTGGTACCTCCCTGCCAAACTTATAGCAAGGCACACATCAGGTCTGGTACACAGCATTGCATACATGATAGAGCCTATGGCTGAAGCATAGGGAACATCTTTCATTTTATCTCTATCTTCTTTAGTGGTCGGGCATTGAGTCTTACTCAACTTCACACCTTGTAACACAGGCAAGAACCCTTTCTTTGCTTGATCCATTTTGAACTTCTTCAAAATCTTGTCAAGGTATGTGCTTTGTGAAAGTCCAATTAAGTGTCTTGATCTATCTCTATAGATCTTTATGCCTAATATGTAAGCAGCTTCACCGAGGTCTTTCATTGAAAAACTTTTATTCAAGTATCCCTTTATGCTATCCAGAAATTCTATATCATTTCCAATCAATAATATGTCATCCACATATAATATCAGAAATGCTACAGAGCTCCCACTCACTTTCTTGTAAATACAGGCTTCTCCGAAAGTCTGTATAAAACCAAATGCTTTGATCACACTATCAAAGCGTTTATTCCAACTCTGAGAGGCTTGCACCAGTCCATAAATGGATCGCTGGAGCTTGCACACTTTGTTAGCTCCCTTTGGATCGACAAAACCTTCCGGTTGCATCATATACAACTCTTCTTCTAGAAATCCATTCAGGAATGCAGTTTTGACATCCATCTGCCAAATTTCATAATCATAAAATGCGGCAATTGCTAACATGATTCGGACAGACTTAAGCATCGCTACGGGTGAGAAGGTCTCATCGTAGTCAACCCCTTGAACTTGTCAAAAACCTTTCGCGACAAGTCGAGCTTTGTAGACAGTAACATTACCGTCAGCGTCAGTCTTCTTCTTGAAGATCCATTTATTCTCAATTGCTTGCCGATCATCGGGAAAGTCAACCAAAGTCCATACTTTGTTCTCATACATGGATCCCATCTCAGATTTCATGGCTTCAAGCCACTTCGCGGAATCTCGGCTCACCATCGCTTCTTCATAGTTCGTAGGTTCATCATGATCTAGTAGCATGACTTCCAGAACAGGATTACCGTACCACTCTGGTGCGGATCTTACTCTGGTTGATCTACGAGGTTCAGTAGTATCTTGATCTGAAGTTTCATGATCATTATCATTAGCTTCCTCACTAACTGGTGTAGGTGTCACTGAAACAGTTTTCTGTGATGTACTACTTTCCAGTAAGGGAGTAGGTACAGTTACCTCGTCAAGTTCTACTTTCCTCCCACTCACTTCTTTCGAGAGAAACTCCTTCTCTAGAAAGGATCCATTCTTAGCAACGAATGTCTTGCCTTCGGATCTGTGATAGAAGGTGTACCCAACAGTCTCCTTTGGGTATCCTATGAAGACACATTTCTCCGATTTGGGTTCGAGCTTATCAGGTTGAAGCTTTTTCACATAAGCATCGCAGCCCCAAACTTTAAGAAACGACAACTTTGGTTTCTTGCCAAACCATAGTTCATACGGCGTCGTCTCAACGGATTTTGACGGTGCCCTATTTAACGTGAATGCGGCCGTCTCTAAAGCATAACCCCAAAACGATAGCGGTAAATCTGTAAGAGACATCATAGATCGCACCATATCTAGTAAAGTACGATTACGACGTTCGGACACACCATTACGCTGTGGTGTTCCGGGTGGCGTGAGTTGCGAAACTATTCCACAGTTTTTCAAATGTACACCAAACTCGTAACTCAAATATTCTCCTCCACGATCAGATCATAGAAACTTTATTTTCTTGTTACGATGATTTTCAACTTCACTCTGAAATTCTTTGAACTTTTCAAATGTTTCAGACTTATGTTTCATTAAGTAGATATACTCATATCTGCTTAAATCATCTGTGAAGGTGAGAAAATAACGATATCCGCCACGAGCCTCAATATTCATCGGACCACATACATCGGTATGTATGATTTCCAACAAATCTGTTGCTCTCTCCATAGTACCGGAGAACGGTGCTTTAGTCATCTTGCCCATGAGGCACGGTTCAAAAGTACCAAGTGATTCATAATCAAGTGGTTCAAAAAGTCCATCAGTATGGAGTTTCTCCATGCGCTTTATACCGATATGACCTAAACGACAGTGCCACAAATAAGTTGCACTTTCATTATCAACTCTGCATCTTTTGGCTTCAACATTATGAATATGTGTATTACTACTATCGAGATTCAATAAGAATAGACCACTCTTCAAGGGTGCATGACCATAAAAGATATTACTCATATAAATAGAACAACCATTATTCTCTGATTTAAATGAATAACCGTCTCGCATTAAACAAGATCCAGATATAATGTTCATGCTCAACGCTGGCACCAAATAACAATTATTTAGGTCTAATATTAATCCCGAAGGTAGATGTAGAGGTAGCGTGCCGACCGCGATCACATCGACTTTGGAACCGTTTCCCACGCACATCGTCACCTCGTCCTTTGCCAGTGCCCGCTTATTCTGTAGTCCCTGTTTCGAGTTGCAAATATTAGCAACAGAACCAGTATCAAATACCCAGGTGCTACTGCGAGCTCTAGTAAGGTACACATCAATAACATGTATATCACATATACCTTTGTTCACCTTGCCATCCTTCTTATCCGCCAAATACTTGGGGCAGTTCCGCTTCCAGTGACCAGTCTGCTTGCAGTAGAAGCACTCAGTTTCAGGCTTAGGTCCAGACTTGGGTTTCTTCTCCTGAGCAGCAACTTGCTTGCTGTTCTTCTTGAAGTTCCCCTTTTTCTTCCCTTTGCCCTTTTTCTTGAAACTAGTGGTCTTGTTAACCATCAACACTTGATGCTCCTTCTTGATTTCTACCTCCGTAGCTTTCAGCATTGCGAAGAGCTCGGGAATAGTCTTGTTCATTCCTTGCATATTATAGTTCATCACGAAGCTCTTGTAGCTTGGTGGCAGTGATTGGAGAATTCTGTCAATGACGCAATCATCTGGAAGATTAACTCCCAATTGAATCAAGTGATTATTATACCCAGACATTTTGAGTATATGCTCACTGACAGAACTGTTCTCCTCCATCTTGCAGCTATAGAACTTATTGGAGACTTCATATCTCTCAATCCGGGCATTTGCTTGAAATATTAACTTCAACTCCTGGAACATCTCATATGCTCCATGACGTTCAAAACGTCGTTGAAGTCCCGATTCTAAGCCGTAAAGCATGGCACACTGAACTATCGAGTAGTCATCAGCTTTGCTCTGCCAGACGTTCATAACATCTGGTGTTGCTCCAGCAGCAGGCCTGGCACCCAGCGGTGCTTCCAGGACGTAATTCTTCTGAGCAGCAATGAGGATAATCCTCAAGTTACGGACCCACTCCGTATAATTGCTACCATCATCTTTCAACTTTGCTTTCTCAAGAAACGCATTAAAATTCAACGGAACAACAGCACGAGCCATCTATCTACAATCAACATAAACAAGCAAGATACTATCAGGTACTAAGTTCATGATAAGTTTAAGTTCAATTAATCATATTACTTAAGAACTCCCACTTAGATAGACATCTCTCTAATCCTCTAAGTGATCACGTGATCCAAATCAACAAAACCATAACCGATCATCACGTGAGATGGAATAGTTTTCAATGGTGAACATCGTTATGTTGATCATATCTACTATATGATTCACGCTCGACCTTTCGGTCTCCGTGTTCCGAGGCCATATCTGTATATGCTAGGCTCGTCAAGTTTAACCTGAGTATTCTGCGTGTGCAAAACTGGCTTGCACCCGTTGTAGATGGACATAGAGCTTATCATACCCGATCATCACGTGGTGTCTGGGCACGACGAACTTTGGCAACGGTGCATACTCAAGGAGAACACTTCTTGATAATTTAGTGAGAGATCATCTTATAATGCTACCGTCAATCAAAGCAAGATAAGATGCATAAAACGATAAACATCACATGCAATCAATATAAGTGATATGATATGGCCATCATCATCTTATGCTTGTGATCTCCATCTCCGAAGCACCGTTATGATCACCATCGTCACCGGCGCGACACCTTGATCTCCATCGTAGCATCGTTGTCGTCTCGCCAATCTTATGCTTCCACGACTATCACTACCGTTTAGTAATAAAGTAAAGCATTACATAGCGATTGCATTGCATACAATAAAGCGACAACCATATGGCTCCTGCCAGTTGCCGATAACTCGGTTACAAAACATGATCATCTCATACAATAAAATTCAGCATCATGCCTTGACCATATCACATCACAACATGCCCTGCAAAAACAAGTTAGACGTCCTCTACTTTGTTGTTGCATGTTTTACGTGGCTGCTACGGGCTTAAGCAAGAACCAATCTCACCTACGCATCAAAACCACAACGATAGTTTGTCAAATAGACTCCGTTTTAACCTTCGCAAGGACCGGGCGTAGCCACACTCGATTCAACTAAAGTTGGAGAGACAGTCGCCCGCAAGCCATCTATGTGCAAAGCACGTCGAGGGAACCGGTCTCGCGTAAGCGTACGCGTAAGGTTGGTCCGGGTCGTCTCGTCCAACAATACCGCCGAACCAAAGTATGACATGCTGGTAGGCAGTATGACTTGTATTGTCCACAACTCACTTATGTTCTACTCGTGCAACTAACATCAAACCATAAAACCTAGGCTCGGATGCCACTGTTGGGGAACATAGTAACTTCAAAAAATTTCCTACGCACACGCAAGATCATGGTGATGCATAGGAACGAGGGGAGAGTATGATCTACGTACCCTTGTAGATCACAACGGAAGCGTTGACACAACGTAGAGGAAGTAGTCGTACGTCTTCTTCCCGATCCGACCGATCCAAGCACCGTTACTCCGGCACCTCTGAGTTCTTAGCTCACGTACAGCTCGATGACGATCCCCGGGCTCCGATCCAGCAAAGCGTCGGGGAAGAGTTCCGTCAGCACGACGGCGTGGTGACGATCTTGATGTTCTACCGACGCAGGGCTTCGCCTAAGCACTACAACGATATGATCGAGGTGGAATATGGTGGCAGGGGGCACCGCACACGGCTAAGGAACGATCTCAATGATCAACTTGTGTGTCTAGAGGTTCCCCCTGCCTACGTATATAAAGGAGCCAAGGGGGAGGGGTGCGGCCAGCCCTATGGAGGCGCAGGAGGAGTCCTACTCCTACCGGGAGTAGGACTCCCCCCCCCAATCCTATTCCAACTAGGACTCCCAAGGGGGAAAGAGGGAGAGGGGTGGCCGGCCACCTCTCCTAGTCCTAATAGGACTAGGGGAGGGGGGGGAGGCGCGCAGCCCTTATGGGCAGCCCTTTCACCTTTCCACTAAGGCCCACTAAGGCCCATATGATTCCCGGGGGGTTCCGGTAACCTCCCGGTACTCCGGTAAAATCCCGATTTCACCCGGAACACTTCCGATGTCCAAACATAGGCTTCCAATATATCAAACTTTATGTCTCGACCATTTCGAGACTCCTCGTCATGTCCGTGGTCACATCCGGGACTCCGAACAACCTTCGGTACATCAAAATGCATAAACTCATAATAACTGTCATCGTAACGTTAAGCGTGCGGACCCTACGGTTCGAGAACAATGTAGACATGACCGAGACACGTCTCCGGTCAATAACCAATAGCGGGACCTGGATGCCCATATTGGCTCCTACATATTCTACGAAGATCTTTATCGGTCAGACCGCATAACAACATACGTTGTTCCCTTTGTCATCGGTATGTTACTTGCCCGAGATTCGATCGTCGGTATCCAATACCTAGTTCAATCTCGTTACCGACAAGTCTCTTTACTCGTTCCGTAATACATCATCTCACAACTACCATATTAGTTGTAATGCTTGCAAGGCTTATGTGATGTGCATTACCGAGAGGGCCCAGAGATACCTCTCCGACAATCGGAGTGACAAAACCTAATCTCGAAATACGCCAACCCAACATGTACCATTGGAGACACCTGTAGTACTCCTTTATAATCACCCAGTTACGTTGTGACGTTTGGTAGTACCCAAAGTGTTCCTCTGGTAAACGGGAGTTGCATAATCTCATAGTTATAGGAACATGTATAAGTCATGAAGAAAGCAATAGCAACATACTAAACGATCGGGTGCTAAGCTAATGGAATGGGTCATGTCAATCAGATCATTCAACTAATTATGTGACCTCGTCAATCAAATAACAACTCATTGTTCATGGTTAGGAAACATAACCATCTTTGATTAATGAGCTAGTCAAGTAGAGGCATACTAGTGACACTTTGTTTGTCTATGTATTCACACATGTATTATGTTTCCGGTTAATACAATTCTAGCATGAATAATAAACATTTATCATGATTATAAGGAAATAAATAATAACTTTATTATTGCCTCTAGGGCATATTTCCTTCAGTATGGTGATACCGACGATCGAATCTCGGGCAAGTAACATACCAATGACAAAGGGAACAACATATGTTGTTGTGCGGTTTGACCGATAAAGATCTTCGTAGAATATGTAGGAGCCAATATGAGCATCCAGGTTCCGCTATTGGTTATTTACCAGAGATGTGTCTCGGTCATGTCTACATAGTTCTCGAACCCGTAGGGTCCGCACGCTTAACGTTCGATGTCGATTTGTATTATGAGTTATGTGATTTGATGACCGAAGTTTATTCGGAGTCCCGGATGAGATCACGGACATGACGAGGAGTCTCGAAATGGTCGAGACATAAAGATCGATATATTGGAAGGCTATATTCGGACATCGGAAAGGTTCTAAGTGGTTCGGGTATTTTTCGGAGTACCGGAGAGTTACGAGAATTCGTCGGGGGAAGTATTGGGCCTTCATGGGCCTAGTAGTGGAAGAGAGGAGGTAGGCCAAGGTGGGGCATGCGCCCCCCTAGCCCAAACTGAATTGGACTAGGGGGGCCGACCCCCTTTCCTTCTCTTCTTCCTCTCCTTCCTTTCTCTGCTACTTGGACTAGGAAAGGGGGAAACCTACTCCTACTAGGAGTAGAAATCCCCCTTGGGGCGTGCCATAGAGAGGGCCGGCCCTCCCTCCTCCACTCCTCTATATACGAGGGAGGGGGCACCCCATAGACACACAAGTTGATTTCTTAGCCGTGTGCGGTGCCCCCCTCCACAGATTTCCACCTCGGTCATATTTGTCATAGTTCTTAGGCGAAGCCCTGCGTCGGTAACTTCATCATCACTGTCAACACGCCATCATGCCGACGAAACTCTCTCTCGGCCTCAGCTGGATCTATGATGAGGATATCAATACCATTGTCACACCCACATCCCCTACTGCTACATATACTGGACCAATTACTAGAGCTCGCGCATGCCAATTAAATTATCAGGTACTTTCGTTTCTTGGTAATGATTCTAATGTTCATGAGAATATGATGCTGCCTAAATTGGATACATTTGTTTTGCTTACAAATGAAGGGCCTGACATGGATAAGAGGGATGAACACTGGAGCAAGGCCAAGCATGGAGATGATGGCATGCGCAAGGGGAACAAGAACGGAGTTGCAAGTGATGATTTCAGGACTTTGAAGCCACCATAAGGAGTGCATGAAGCCGTGGAAGAAATATACAAGAGTCCACTTCATAAATTTTTTCCAGAGACTATTCTAGGTGCTACGTCACCTTATTATTGGGCCAGGCCCATGTAATTTCGAAATACTCAAGTATAGGCTGTTTTTAGAGTCCGTATGTGTGGGGAAACAAGAGTTAGGGTTGGTTTCGGACTCCTCCTCCAAGGGCCACGAAATCCCCCCCCTTCCTCCATATATACAACCCTTAGGGCGTCGTTTAGACTTTGGGTTTTGTTTAGATTAAAAGTTCGCCATAGCTGCAACTTTCATACTTCGTTTGTGTTCAACGACCAGACCAAGACGTCACAGAACTCCACCTTGATCAATAAAGCTTTCCTCTTATATTCGCAATATCCAGATTGCAATCTTAATTTCTTTCTTGTTGTTCGTTTGCCTGCAGGAAACAGACCTTCGTGGTCAGGTTGATCGTGCTCCGGCGTGGTCAATAACCTCTCGGAGTTGGTTTAGCGATTGCTAAGGCGCGACGTCCTCGCACGTTCGTAGTCGGATCATCAAAGTCGACTTCCTCCAAACGATAGCCACCATCTCATTGAAAGATGGGACACGTTTGCGTCTATCAAGTGGTATCAGATTTCCAGATTGCTCGGTGAGATTTTACAGTTTTTCGTAGTTTAGATCGAGTCGGTTCTTCATACCTACAGTCCACGAAAAAAGCCAAAAAATTAGGGTTAGTTCATCATATCCGAAACAGTCTGAGCCTTTGCATAGTCTTTTCAGTATTTTGCTTTGTTGAATTTACAGTTGCATCTCGTGTCTAGTTGCTGGTCTTAGAGTCTAGTCTTTTAGAGTTTTGAGTTTCGGTCATAAGTTGTCACGCCGCCGCCGCACCATCATCATCGCCCCTGCCATATATCTCCACCGCATCATCATCATCGCTGCTGCCATATACCACCACCGCACCAACTTCATCGCCGCTACCATATACCACCACCACATATTCACCAGTCCGAGTCCACCTGCAACATATATCTGCCACCAGTCCGGGTTCCACCAGATTCATCGTCGCCACCAGTCCGAGTTCCACCAGATTCATCTCCGCGCCAGTCCTAGTCTGAGTCTAGTAGTTGTTCCTTTATTTTCGAGTTCCAGATCACGCGATACTACGAGTCGTGACCACGTCGGACTCCCCAACTCCTGTGCTACCCGCAGTAGAAAAATAGTTCCATACTCAAAATTGTTGCGAAGCAAAAAAAGTGCAAAAGAAAGTGAAAAAAAATTAAAAAAAATCAGAGTGTGCTCCTCCCTCGTTTACGTGCAACGTCGTGATTTTGTTAGTGTTCTAGTCTCGCGTCTCTAGCAAGGTCTAGCCTAGGACCAGCACAATACAGTCGTTGAGCGTTTATTCAACTTTGCATATCTGAATTGATTATTGCTGACCCTTCTTGCTACCATATTATAAGCCTTCCCAGCTCCACATACATCTACGTCATGTTTTTGACTCTCCCTGGTAATCGCTCTGTCCAAGCTTTGAGAGTTTTGACTACGACGGCTGTCGATCACCGCCTGCTGCTGGGTAAGAACTGGTAAGAATTTGAGATTTGCTTGACGGGTTTGTGACACCCACCACCACCTCTTGTTAGTAGTCTGTAGGATCATATTCTTGTGTGTTTCTATTGGTGCTAACCATGGCAGGATCACAAGCCGACAAGACTGACTGGGAGAACATGGCGAATAAGGAGTTGCATGATAAATTTCAGCAAATGATGAGTGGACAGGTGCAAGATGTGCTAAACAGATTTGAAGAGGCCATGAAGAAGATAGATGGCATGGAGAAGACGTTCAAAACAAAGCTCGATAACAAGTTTAATGAATTGCTCGCGCGTCTTTCACCACCGGCTGCACCTGACGCACCTCTACAACAACAACAACAACAACAACAACAACGACTACCTCCATGTCACGAAACATCCCTCCACCGAGCGAGCCGTGTCCCTCTTGTGCCTGTCCAAACTGTTGGTGCTGCTGTTGATACTTCTGTGGCTCCTGCTGCTGATGCGGAGGAGGAGGATGATTATGTAGGAGGTTACGAGGATGAGGTTCATCGAAATTAGAACTACGTGCAACCACCAGCACCACAATCACTAGGTCATCCACATGCAAATAATGGCAATGGTAGGGCTCCCCTTCAGGTGCGAGATCATGACCATCTCCCTAAACTAAAATTGAATATTCCACCATTTGAGGGTAGATACGTTCCTGATATATACCTTACTTGGGAGTTAGAAACTGAACAACATTTTACATGTTTACAATATCCCGAGGAGAGACGTGTTCCTACTGCTGTTTGTGCTTTCACTAGTTTTGCATGTGTTTGGTGGTCTGAACATTGTAGATTATATCATATTCCAGCTACTTGGGCTGCTTTGAAAATTGCTATGCGTACTCGTTGGGTTCCATCATATTATCAATGTGAATTAATTCAAAAATTGCAGCGTTGAAGACAAGGAAAAAATTCTGCAGAAGAGTATTATCAGGAATTACAAACTGGCATGATTAGATGTGGTATTGTTGAGGAGAATGAAGTTATGCTTGCACGTTTTATGGGTGGATTAAATAGAGAGATTCAGACCATCCTAGAGTGTAAGGAGTATAATAATATCACTCGTTTATTCCATCTTGCTTGTAAAGCTGAACGTGAAGTGCAGGATCGACAGACATTGGCGCGAACTAACTTTTCTGCAGGTCGATCTTCATCATGGACACAACGTGCATCCTCTACTTCCACTACACCAGTACCTCCATCAGGTGCCACCTCCAGCCGTGATACAAGAAAGCAGGCACAACCACCACTATCTGCCAAGAGCACACATGTCGGGCCTGCACATAGCTCTTCTTCTTCCATGGCATCCACAGGGCACACAAGTGATATTATTTGTCGTCGTTGTAAGAGAAGAGGACATTTTGCGAGAGAATGCAAATCTCAGCATGTGATGATTGCTACTAAGGATGGTGGGTATGAGTCCGCTAGTGACTATCATGAGGAGACTTTGGCTCTTATTACACATGAAGAACACGGTGGAGATGATTCTGATCATGAGACGCAATACATGGCTACTGAATATGCTGACAGGTATGACTGTTTAGTTGCCCAACGTGTTTTGAGTGTGCAGGTTACACAAGTTGAGCAAAATCAGAGGCATAATTTGTTCCATACAAAGGGAGTTATGAAGGAACATTCTATTCGCGTCATCATAGATGGAGGGAGCTACAACAACTTGGCTAGCATGGAGATGGTGGAGAAGCTCTCTATCACCACAAGACCGCATCCAGATCCTTACTATTCCAATGGTTCAACAACAGTGGCAAGATTAAGGTAACACGTACCGTTCATGTGCATTTTAGTATCTCTACATATGCTGATTACGTTGATTGTGATGTGGTACCTATGCAAGCAGGTTCCTTATTACTTGGTAGACCATGGCAATTTGATAAAAATTCTGTACACCATGGTAGAAACAATCAGTATACTCTTGTTCATAAGGACAAAAATATTACTTTGCTTCTTATGACTCATGATTCCATTTTGAAAGATGATATTAATAGAGCTAATAAAGCAAAACAGGAGCAAAATAAGAGCGAAAATCAGATTGTGGCAAAAGAGTTTGAGCAACAACTGAAGCCTAATAATAAACCATCTAGTGTTGCTTCTGAAATTCAATTGAAAAGTGCATGTTTACTTGCCACCAAATCTGATATTGAAGATCTAGATTTTAGCAAATCTGTTTGCTCTGCTTTTGTGTGCAAAGAGGCATTATTTTCATTCGAGGACATGCCTTCCTCTTTGCCTCCTACTGTCACTAATATTTTGCAGGAATTCACTGACGTCTTTCCACAAGACGTGCCACCGGGATTACCACCTATTCGAGGGATTGAGCATAAAATTGACTTAATTCCCGGTGCATCATTACCCAACCGTGCGCCATACCGTACCAATCCAGAGGAGACGAAGGAGATTATGCGTCAAGTACAGGAGCTTCTCGACAAAGGTTATATACGCGAATCCCTTAGTCCTTGTGTTGTTCCTATCATTTTAGTGCCGAAAAAGGATAGTACATCACGTATGTGTGTTGATTGTAGAGGCATTAATAATATTACTATTCGTTATCGTCATCCTATTCCTAGGCTAGAGGACATGCTTGATGAATTGAGTGGCTCTACAATATTCTCCAAAGTTGATTTGCGTAGTGGATACCATCAAATTCGTATGAAATTGGGAGATGAATGGAAAACAACATTTAGAACTAAGTTTGGATTATATGAGTGGTTAGTTATGCCTTTTGGGTTAACTAATGCACCTAGTACTTTCATGAGATTAATGAACGAAGTTTTACGTGCTTTCATTGGACGATTTGTGGTAGTCTATTTTGATGATATACTGATTTATAGCAGATCTTTGGAGGAACATGTTGGAACATTTACGTGCTGTTTTTATTGCTCTACGTGATGCATGTTTGTTTGGTAACCTTGGGAAGTGCATCTTCTGCACCGACCGAGTATCTTTTCTTGGCTATGTTGTTACTCCACAGGTAATTGAAGTTGATAAAGCCAAGATTGAAGCTATTGAGAGTTGGCCGCAGCCCAAAACGGTCACACAAGTGAGGAGTTTTCTTGGCCTCGCTGGATTCTATAGGCGTTTTGTGAGAGATTTCAGCACCATTGCTGCACCTCTCAATGAGCTTACAAAGAAGGATGTACCTTTTGTTTGGGGTACCGCACAGGAAGAAGCCTTCACGGTATTGAAAGATAAGTTGACACATGTTCCTTTACTCCAACTTCCTGATTTTAATAAGACTTTTGAGCTTGAATGTGATGCTAGTGGAATTGGATTAGGAGGTGTGTTATTACAAGATGGCAAACCTGTTGCATACTTTTCTAAAAAATTGAGTGGGCCTAGTCTAAATTATTCTACTTATAATAAAGAATTATATGCTCTTGTTCGGACTTTAGAAACATGGCAACATTATTTATGGCCCAAAGAATTTGTTATACATTCTGATCATGAATCGTTGAAACATATTAAAAGTCAAGCTAAACTGAATCGTCGACATGCTAAATGGGTTGAATTCATTGAGACTTTCCCTTATGTCATTAAACACAAGAAGGGTAAAGAAAATGTTATTGTTGATGCATTGTCTCGTCGCTATACTATGCTTTCACAACTTGAATTCAAAATATTTGGTTTGGAGACCATCAAAGATCAATATGTGCATGATGCCGATTTTAAAGATGTAATGCAGAATTGTAAAGAAGGAAGAACATGGAACAAGTTTGTCGTTAATGGTGGATTTGTGTTCCGTGCTAACAAGCTATGCATTCCAGCTAGCTCCGTTCATCTTTTGTTGTTGCAGGAGGCGCATGGAGGAGGATTAATGGGACCCTTGGCATGAAGAAGACGGAGGACAGACTTGCTACACATTTCTTTTGGCCAAATATGAGACGGGATGTTGAGCGTTTTGTTGCTCGCTGCACTACATGTCAAAAAGCTAAGTCACGACTCATCCTTATGGTTTATATATGCCTTTGCCTGTACCTAGTGTTCCTTGGGAGGACATATCTATGGACTTTGTTTTAGGTTTACCTCGAACAAAGAAGGGGAGGGATAGCATATTTGTTGTCGTGGATAGATTCTCGAAAATGGCACACTTCATACCATGTCATAAAAGCGGTGATGATGTTAATGTTGTTGATTTGTTCTTTCGTGAAATTATTCGCTTGCATGGTGTGCCAAATACTATTGTTTCAGATCGTAATACTAAATTTCTTAGCCACTTTTGGAGATGTTTATGGGCTAAATTGGGGACTAAACTGCTTTTTAGAACTATTTGTCACCCCCAAACTGATGGACAAACTGAAGTAGTCAATAGAACATTGTCTACTATGCTTAGGGTTGTTTTGAAGAATAATAAGAAAATGTGGGAAGAATGCTTGCCTCATATTGAATTTGCTTATAATCATTCGTTGCATTCTACTACTAAGATGTGCCCTTTTGAAATTGTGTATGGTTTCCTCCCTCGTGCAGCTATTGATTTGTTGCCTCTTCCATCTTCGGAGAAGGTTAATTTTGATGCTAAAGGACGTGCTGAATTGATTTTAAAAATGCATGAGTTAACTAAGGAAAACATTGAGCGTATGAATGCTAAATATAAACTTGCTGGAGATAAGGGTAGAAAACATGTTGTGTTTGCACCTGGAGATCTTGTTTGGTTACATTTGCGTAAGGATAGATTTCCTAATTTGCGCAAATCAAAGCTAATGCCACGTGCTGATGGTCCTTTTAAGGTGTTGGAGAAAATAAATGATAATGCATATAAACTTGAGCTGCTTGCAGATTTTGGGGTTAGTCCCACTTTTAACATTGCAGATTTGAAGCCTTATTTGGGCGAGGAAGATGAGCTTCCGTCGAGGTCGACTTCATTTCAAGAAGGGGAGGATGATGAGGACATCAGTACCATTGTCACACGCACATCCCCTACTGCTACATATACCAGACCAATTACTAGAGCTCGCACATGCCAATTAAATTATCAGGTAGTTTCGTTTCTTAGTAATGATTCTAATGTTCATGAGAATATGATGCTGCCTAAATTGGATACATTTGTTTCCTTACAAATGAAGGGCCTGGCATGGATAAGAGGGATGAACAATGGAGCAAGGTGTCACACCCTCGATGCGACTATAGCTCCCACGTGTCGAGGCACGACTTAGAGACATAATCGCATTGAAGGCATTTGTCGCAAGTTAGGAAATCTTCACAACATACCATGTAATATGAATAATAAGGGGAGAACATAGTTGGCTTACACTCGCCACGTCAAACAAGTACATAAATAACATTACATCATCCAAAACACTCATGGCCCGACTACGGCGCCAAAATAGAAGAAAACCCAACATGCGACAACGGTCCCGATCAAACCCCAACTAGGCACCACTACTGATCGTCAGGAAAATACACGTAGTATCGCTGAGAGTCTTCGTCAAACTCCCACTTGAGCTCGTACTCGTCACCTGGAGCGGAATCACCTGGACCTGCATCTAGTGTAATAGTAATCTGTGAGCCACAGGGACTCAACAATCTCGCACCCTCGCGATCAAGACTATTTAAGCTCATAGGAAGGAAAGGCAAATATATGTGGAGCTGCAGCAAGCGACTAGCATATATGGTGGCTAACTTATTCGCAAAAGAGAGCGAGAAGAGGAGGCAAAGCGCGAGCGAGAAACTAGAGAACAACCTGCACAAACATTACTCCAACACCGTGTCCGCTTCCCGGACTCCGCCGAGAAGAGTCCATCACGGTAACACACTCAGTTGATTCATTTTAATTAATTAAGGTTCAAGTTATCTACAACCGGACATTAACAAATTCCCATCTGTCCATAACCACGGGCACGGCTTTCGAAAGTTCAATCCCTGCAGGGGAGTCCCAACTTAGCCCATGAAAAGCTCTCACGGTCAACAAAGGAATAGACCTCCTCCCAAGACGTTCCGATCAGACTCGGTATCTCGGTAACTCAAGACACTTTGACAGGTTAAAACAAGACCAGCAACACCGCCCGAATGTGCTGACAAATCCCGATAGGAGCTGCACATATCTCGTTCTCAGGGCACACTCAGATGAGACTAGCTACGAGTAAAACCAACCCTCAAGTTTCCCCGAGGTGGCCCCGCAGGCAGCTCAGTTCGGACCAACACTCAGAGGAGCACTGGGCCGTGGGGGGGCTAAAATAAGATGACCCTTGAGTCTGCAGAACCCAAGGGAAAGAAAAGGCTAGGTGGTGAATAGTAAAACCAATGTTGGGCATTGCTGGACAAGCTTTAATCAAGGCGAAATATCAAGGGGTTCCCATTATAACCCAACCGCGTAAGGAACGCAAAAATCCGGGAACATAACACCGATATGACGGAAACTAGGGCGGCAAGAGTGGAACAAAACACTAGGCGAGAGGCCGAGCCTTCCACCCTTTACCAAGTATATAGATGCATTAAGATAACATAGCAATATAATGATATCCCAACAATTAAATAAAAGATGTTCCAACAAGGAACGGCCTCCAATCTTCACCTGCAACTAGCAACGATATAAGAGGGGCTGAGCAGAGCGGTAACATAGCCAATCAACGGTTTGCTAGGACATGGTGGGTTAGAGGTTGACATGGCAATTTGGAGGCTGACAAGCAAATGGTAGGCATCGTAGCGTTGGCATAGCAAAGAGCGAGCAAACTAGCATAGCAAAGATAGTAGTGATTTCGAGGGTATGATCATCTTGCCTGCAAAGCTGTCAGAGTTGACTGGATCCTCAAAAGCAAACTCAACGGGCTCCTCGTTAGCGAACTCGTCTCCCGGCTCTACCCAACAAGACAAACAAGCAACAAGGATACAATCAACCATGTGCAAACTCAAACAATAAGATGCAATGATGGTATGCTATGCGGGATGCGATGCGGGATGCAAAATGCGAGATATGACAGGAAATGCATGAACCTGGCCTCAACTTGGAATTCCAAGGGTGCCACTGGAAATATGAGATGAAATCGCTTGAAAACGATATAAAGAACGCCGGAATCGGAGTTACGGTTTGGAAATGGCAAGCGTTTTAAGAATGACACCGGTCTGCAATTTACAGCAAGTAGGCAACTAAATGCAACGAAATGAACATGCTACAGCACCCAAACATGACAACAAAATACATGGCAGGGATGCACACAAGATTCTTAACAAAAGACTAGCACTGAGCCACGGCCAATTCATCCATTATGAGGTTCAAACAAGCATGGAAAAAACGCAAATGCAAAACAGATCTCAGACTTAGTGAAATTAACACTTGTCTGGAATTTCAGATCACGAAGCCCTCTTCGGAGCAGCAAAACAACATGATACATGACCTGATTATGATAAATAAGAACATGGCATGGAGCTACTCAACAAGATTAACAAAAGACCCAAAGTGACCTGGGGCTAAAAGAGTTCACAAAATATACTAACGGGCACACGAACATAGCTAAAACACAATCAGTTTTCAGACTTAGTGAAAACTGAGACATGCTGAAATATAACTCACGAAGGCATGTAAACGAGCTCGATGCACTCACTACGGTGCAAGTCATGGCAAGGCAAGCATACATCCATTAAGAAGGCACAAAATTCTAGCTATACATGGCAAGAACAATGGCATAGCATGCACGGATCAACTACAATAGCATCGGCAAAATCGCAAACGAGTTGACGATCTGCCCAGATTCACCACGAAGCAAAAGTAGAGCTCGATTGACTCAAGCTAGGGTGCTCCATAATTGCAATAAAAGACATGTATGGATAGAGCATAACATGATTAACAAAACTCCTTTACTGATCATCCTCAAAAGAGGCACGGATCACTAGGAAACAAACTGAACATATGGCATCATGAACTAAATAATCCCAGACTTACTGAAACTACTGTCCCCGAAAACAGATTTACCGGGTGCCTCACTTTGCAAGCTTGCACAATTCACCACACACATCCTAAAAATGCATGGGTTGCACCTCTGGAAAGATAACAAGATGCTTAACAAAACATATGAAGGACTCACAGGCATATCATGCACACAACAATCATGGCAAAAATGACAAAAGTCTAAGATGAACTAGCAGATCTGACAATTAACTCACAAAGCCTCCTTCTAACAGCATTTCGGGCATCAAGATGAACTCAACTGAAAATGATGCAATGGAATGAAATGATGTACTCGTCGAGACGAACATTCTAATATGCTATATGCCCAAATTGGAGCTACGGATGCAAAGTTACGGCAGGTCAAAGATTGCATAAAAAATTAGGGTTCGGAGGGAAAAGTCAACTGGGATATTTTCAGATCTGGATCCACACGCTTTACGAGGTTCGTCGGAGGAGCACTGTTCATGCCGGAGAGTCGCCGGAGTTGGGGGAGATGGCCGGATCCGATGCAAGGGTGGCCGGGGGCGTCGGATCCTCGCCGGAGATTGGCGGCAGCGGCGTCGGCGGCGTCGGCGGCGCTCGGGGACGAGGAGGCCGGCTCGGGCGGCGCTACCGGCGAGGGGGCAAGCCGCGGCGGTGCTCGCCGGCGACAGGGTGGGGCGGCGGAGGCGGCGAGCTCCCGGGCGGCGCGCGGGAGGAGGAAGGAGATGGGCGGCGGCGCGCCGACCTGGGCCGCGGGGGCCCTATGCGGGCCGGGCGGGCCGCGCGCGGAGGCGCCGGCGGAGAGGACACGTGGCGGCCCCCTAGTGGCTCGGGGCGGTGGCGCGTCTCGTCCGGCTGAAAACGGACAACGGGGAAAAAGCTCGAATGCAAGAGATGAACACGTATGCAAATGCAATGCACATGATGACATGATATGAGATGCATGACAACGATAACAACACACGGAGACAAAGACCCGAACCCGAGGAAATAAATATAACTTAACGCCGGAAACGGCAGAGTTGGAGTACAAATAGGGAAAGTTACATCCGGGGTGTTACACAAGGCCAGGCATGGAGTGTTGGGGAACATAGTAATTTCAAAATTTTCCTATGCACACGCAAGATCATGGTGATGCATAGCAACGAGAGGGGAGAGTGTTGTCTACGTACCCTCGTAGACCGGCAACGGAAGCGTTGACACAACATAGAGGAAGTATCGTACGTCTTCCCGATCCGACCGATCCAAGTACCGAACATACGGCACCTCCGAGTTCTGCACACGTTCAACTCGATGACATCCCTCGAGCTCCGATCTAGCAAAACGTTGAGGGAGAGTTTCGTCAGCACGACGGCGTGATGACGGTGATGATGTTCTACCGACGCAGGGCTTCGCCTGAGCACCGCTACGATATGACCGAGGCGGAATATGGTGGAAGGGGGCACCACACACGGCTAAGGAACGATCACGAGGATCAACTTGTGTGTCATGGGGTGCCCCTTTGCCTCAGTATATAAAGGAGGGAGAGGGGGAGGTGTGGCCGTCCCTAGGGGTGCGCCTGGAGGAGTCCTACTCCAACCGGGAGAAGGACTCCCCCCTCTTGCCTTGTTGGAAAAGGAAGGAGGAAGCAAGAAAGAGGAAAGGGGGGCGCCGCTCCCCTTCCTTGTCCTATTCGGATTAGGGGGGAGGGGGCACGCGGCCTGCCCTGGCCGTCCCTCCTCTTCTCCCTTATGGCCCATGTTGGCCCAATAACCCCCGGGGGGGTTCCGGTAACCCCCCGGTACTCCGGTAAAATCCCGATTTCACCCGGAACGTTTCCGATATCCAAATACAGGCTTCCAATATATCAATCTTTATGTCTCGACCATTTAGAAACTCCTCGTCATGTCTGTGATCACATCCGGGACTTCGAACAACCTTCGGTACATCAAAACACAAAAACCCTAATTACGATCGTCACCGAACTTTAAGCGTGCGGACCCTACGGGTTCAAGAACTATGTAGACATGACCGAGACACGTCTCCGGTCAATAACCAATAGCGGAACCTGGGTGCTCATATTGGCTCCTACATATTCTACAAAGATCTTTATCGGTCAGACCGCATAACAACATACGTTGTTCCGTTTGTCATCGGTATGTTACTTGCCCAAGATTTGATCGTCGGTATCTCAATACCTAGTTCAATCTCATTACCAGCAAGTCTCTTTACTCGTTCCTTAATACATCATCCCGCAACTAACTTATTAGTTGGAATGCTTGCAAGGCTTGAGTGATGTGCATTACCGAGAGGGCCCAGAGATACCTCTCCGACAATCGGAGTGACAAATCCTAATCTCGAAATACGCCAACCCAACAAGTACCTTCGGAGACACCTATAGAGCACCTTTATAATCACCCAGTTAGGTTGTGACGTTTGGTAGCACACAAAGTGTTCCTCCGATAAACGGGAGTTGCATAATCTCATAGTCATAGGAACATGTATAAGTTATGAAGAAAGCAATAGCAACAAACTAAACGATCAAGTGCTAAGCTAACGGAATGGGTCAAGTCAATCACATCATTCTCCTAATGATGTGATCCCGTTAATCAAATGACAACTCATGTCTATGGTTAGGAAACATAACCATCTTTGATCAACGAGCTAGTCAAGTAGAGGCATACTAGTGACACTCTGTTTGTCTATGTATTCACACATGTATTATGTTTCCGGTTAATACAATTCTAGCATGAATAATAAACATTTATCATGATATAAGGAAATAAATAATAACTTTATTATTGCCTCTAGGGCATATTTCCTTCATGGAGATGATGGCATGCGCAAGGGGAACAAGAACGGAGTTGCAAGTGATGATTTCAGGACTTTGAAGCCACCATATGTAACATCCCAAAATTCTAAATTTTGGAATGTTATATTAAATAAATAATTGAGATTGTTTGTTTGATTTTTGTGTGATTGATTGTGTGAAACTGAGTGGAAATTGAAAACTTTTTGAAAGTTGAATGAGAGGGAATAAAAGGACTTTCCCAAAACTTTCATCTTGCATTTTGATCTCCCTGAGTTCAAAACTCATTTCATTACAAAACCCTAGAGTGAAGATAATATGACTTCTTCCATTAGTGGAAATGAAAAGGGGTTTGAAAATGATTTGAATTTCATTTGAAATATTTTAAATTTAGAAACTTTAAGCAACTCAATGAGTTCATGAGGGAAGATAAAATGACTTCTTCATATTTGAAGAAAGAGAGTTGGAAGTTTCAAAGAAATAAATTAGAATTCACTTTGAAGTTATTTGAAACTCATTTTTCCATTTGAAGTTGTTTGAAATTCCAAATTCAAATCCAATTGGGAGTTATTTGAGTTTCTTTTCAAAATATTTTTCTCCTAAAAATAAATAAATGGAAATAAGGGTAAAATGATTCCCTTCAATGGAGAATTAGGATAAAATAAATTTGAAATCATTTTGCTATTTAAAAAATGATTTTTGTTGATTTTAAATGCAACAGTAGCACTGTTTGACTTTTCTGAATTTTTTGGAATTTATTTGAACTTGGAAAATAGTTCATCTTATTCTTGGTATTTTTCTTAGCATTTTGATATATAATATGCCTATGTAAATTTTATTTATTTTCGTCTGTTGTAATTTGTTTTCATTCTGTAAAAAAAAGAAAAAAAACACAGGCGCACCACCTGGACCGAAACCCTGTTCGGCCCAGAGGCAAACGAGCCGGCCCGCTCCGCCTTTCGGCCCATGGCCTGCCCCGCGCCCAAGCGGTACGCAGCCGCGACGCTCGCCCTCGCCTCTCGCCCGCACTCGCTGACCAGTGGGGCCCAGCCCCAGGTCGTCCCCAACCTCCCGCCGCGCCGCACGGGACAAGCCGCGAGCGCGCCCGCACGCCGAAACCGCCAGGCGAAGCCCTCGCGGATAAGCTTATCCCTCGATCCCGAGCCCTCTCTCCGCGCCTATAAGAAGCCCTCGACCCCCTCTCTCCGTTCTGCCAGTTCGTTCGCCCTCAAACCACCCGTAGCCGCCGCAGTTGCCGCTTGGATCTCGCCGGCCGGAGCTCCGTTCGCCGGAGGAGCTCGACGACCGTAAGCCACCCCGAGGCCTCAAACTCCGTCAAACTACTCCCCATGTTCTTCCGCACCTAATTGACATCTTATTTTGCCCCTAGGTTCGCCGGAGATGCGGTTCCCACGACCTGTGCCCTCGCTGGAGCGCCGGAGCCGCCGCCCTCTACCTCGTTGTCCCGGACACCCATACGCGCGCCGTCACCACCACCGGACCGCCCACCTCGCGCCCGTCCCGTCTGTCCTTTTCCCCACCGCCGAGGAGCACCGCAGCCGCCGCCCCGTCCACCGCCCGACGCCTGCGCCACCGTCTCCTGTTCGTCATCGTTGCCACCGTGAGCTAACCCCGTTTCTGTTTAGTTTTTTTCGGTTAATCGTGGTTTTATTTAACCATGCAGTTTTAGTTTAACCGTGCGGTTTTATTTTAAACCAATGTCGTTTTTTAGTTAGCCACCGCTGCTGTTTTGCTTAAAGTCCGAGTGTCCGCTGTATAAGCTATGCGGCGAACACCTTTCGGCCACTAGTAATTGCCACGTGTTAGGGACCTATTTTTAGTTATTTCTTTTTCTGTTTAGTCCCTGAGTTTTACAGATTAGTCCCTGAACTTCGGATAGCCGTATCTTTTAACCGTTGATCCAAATTCGATGAAACCAGCGCCAAAATGTTCGTCTCGAATAGCTTTATCCAGAAAGCCAACTTTGAAAACTTTTGGCCAAATTCAAATTTGAACTTTATTCAGATTTGAATTCAAACTTCAATTGGCCATATCTCCTAAACCGTAGCTCCGATTGATGTGATTCTTTTTTGCACCGTGTCACCGTAGCCAAACCCTATCACTTGGACCTATCTCACGATATTTTTCACACATTAGGATCTGTCTATAGTAGTTTTACTCGTATGCCTAGTATGCACTGTGGTCCACGTCACAATTTTTGGCACCCATGCCCTATGTTGTTTTGCACTTAGTATTTTCTTTTGATAGTTAAGTGTGTTGTGTGTTCATTTGGATTTTCCGAGTCTTCTCATGTTGCATGTTATTTGGTTCTCCGAAATGATTGCTTATGTGAATGCAATGTTTGACCTTATAGATTTTCATCGGAGAGTGACGAATAGCTCTATTAAGTAAAATTCTGAGAGCGATATAATCTTCATCAACTATTACCAGGCAAGTTCACATTTGACCATTCTTCAAATTACCTATGTTTATATTATGCACTTAGTCCTTTTGTGGTAGGATTGCATGGTAGGATTTATTGTTGCTATATGGCTATGCCGTTACCTAGTAGTTCATTGAGGTAGGTTTGAACCATATACCTTTGTCACCACCGCGTAAGTTTAATTTTGCCTCGCCAATGTAGACATGGATTGGGAAGTGTTCATTGTGAGAGATGAGTGACAAAGTAGTAAGTAGAACCAAGATAACTTAATGAACTACCTGGGCGGAGGTTTGGTTTGAATGGTGGCGAAGTACAGTGGGAGCATGCATGGGAAATCCATGGTGGTGCACCACTAGTGGTCCGTCCGCCCAGGCTCAAAGAGATCAATCATATTCTCATGTCTAGAAGCTTACATGTGCAGCCACAAGCCAATATGGGCTCTGGCTTAGTTGAGTAGTTAGTGTGACCCCTTCCGGGATGGGCTAGCAGATGTAGAATGATGTAGGTGTACCGACCTATCCGTGGGTTAAGGGGGGACATTTTCGAAAGACTATGTCTCGGTCATCCTGTTCTCAAACGCCAGGCAGTGCGAGAATTTCAAGTGAGGCGATCGGGTCTTGTGGGGAAAAGTGCGCAAACCCTGCAGAGTATTAAAACCTAATCGATTAGCCTTGTCCCCGGTTACGAACAACTTGAGCATCTAGTAGTGGAAATACTGGGAGATCTCATCA
This sequence comes from Triticum urartu, assembly GCF_003073215.2. NCBI lineage: Eukaryota > Viridiplantae > Streptophyta > Magnoliopsida > Poales > Poaceae > Triticum > Triticum urartu. Next base: position 317,938,979 of record NC_053024.1, on the reverse strand, counting down.
CTCTTAATTAAACAGTTGGGTTGTAAATGAAACTTTGGGAATGGATTGAGTTGGGTTTACCAACTCATTCTATGCTATACAGTAGTGGTAGAATAATATCTTTTATTCTAGGGAAAAACTAGCTTTATGCAAAAACTAAACTTAGAGCTTTCCAACAGCCAAATTTCATGTACAAATAGGTTCATTATTCTTATGATGTGACTTGCCAGTACATTCAATGTACTGACCTATAGGGCTACAACGTCTTATGTTGCAGGAATTTTCTACGACGAGTAAGAGTTACGTTGCAGGGTTACGGTCTACACTCAACTTGCCGTTGGCGTTGATGGACTCCACACCCTTATGTTTGTTTCCGCCGAGACTTATGAGGTATATATATATCAGTTTTATGTTATTTATACATGTGATTGCACTTTGATATATACATTGATGTACTGTGTGTGCCAGCATACCGATCCAGGGATGGCACGGATACACAGATGCTTGACCATTTGAGGTCGGGTCGCTACAGATATGGTATCAGAGCACATGTTGACTGTAGGACGTGACCCTAGAAACTGGAGAGCCCATAGGAAAGGATTTCTCTAAAACTTAATTTTCAAAAAGATCCTTTATCTCTCTTCTTTTCTGAGTTTTATCAAATATTCCCTTTTTAGTTAGACAAAACCCCGTTCCCTTTGGACCACACGGAGGATGAACTGAAGCCACTCCGAGAACGACAAGATATCAGACTTCACCATACACTAGAAGAACTGAAGCTACAACTGTCGAATCCTCTGAAGAATTGAAGAATTTGAAGACACTGACATAATCCAAGGTTTATATGAACTTTAGAGGACCAAACCCCTATTGTATACTCACGTTAGATGCGATGTTTGTGAGCTGTCATTGTTTGATGTTTTTCCTGATAGCCATAAATAAAACTTATTTTCAAAACTATATTGTGTGTATCTCTCTATCCCTCTCTCGTATCTCATCCCAAAACCCTTGGACCCAATAGATGATGACTGAAGATGGACTTGTATTCTTTGGACCGATCACTCAGTTAGAGGCGGAGCTATGGATCCAAAACATGGAGAATCACTTCAGGAGCAATTTGGTTGCAAGGAAGAATGAGGTTCAATACGCTCTTCAGTACTTCACAAAAAGTGCTGCAACCTGGTGGAAAATGCATCAAGCCATACAAGGATGTAATGGAGCAAAAACCTAGGAGGAATTGAAGAAGACTTTGTTGGGATCCCGTCTTATCCGGAAGCACGGTAATAAACCAATGAAGGAACCTTGTGCCTGCAAGATATGTGGAGATATAGGACATACCCATGAAGAACACAAGGATGGATGCCCTCATTGTGAAGCAAATCACCGAGCTGAAGAATGCCCAACTAGGCAGGTTACTTGTTTCTTGTGTGAAGGAACTACGCACTACCCTTCCTAGTGTCATATTTATCCCAAGGTACACGAAATTACCAAGCAGCAGATGGAAGCAGGGAAAGAAGCCCTCAGGGAAAGTTTAAGAAAACCGGTGATGAAAGAAGATGTTGACGACCCTGATGGAGAAAGCCTAAACCGATTTTACTCCAATGCTTGCTATTCATGTGGAGAAGAAGGACATTTTTCACAATATTGCATGAAGGAAAACCAAGAGTATCTGGGAGACTTCCCGATAGAAGAAGTGGAGTTTGATCCACATGAGATAGAAGAATTGATCGGAACGAAGAAGTCCGAGAAGAGAAAGAGCATGTATCCCCAGAAAAACCCAATTTCTTCAGAAAAGGACCTGAGTCAAATCACTTGTTACAGGTGCAAGGATTTAGGTCATTACGCTAGCAAATGCCCAGCAAGGAAGCCAAGAACCCAAGGAGCCAAGATAACCACCAGGAAGCCCCTGGATTTGTCTGAAGTCATTTGTTTATGCTGCAAAGGAGTAGGACATTTTGCCGGAGAATGTTCAGACCCAAGGAGAGCTTGATCAGAGTAGGTGAGATCTTGATATCAAGCATGTAATAAAGTTGGAACGCACTTTTATTTTCATTGGGGATGTTGAGTTGAGTTGTGAAATGGAATTGTAATAGCTCATGAAGCAATAAAAGTTGATGTGGTTGGAATCTCATATGAGGTGTCATGAGTTGTTTGTTGATTGTGAGTACCTCTCTCATTATCTCACCCAGACTAAAACCTTGAACCCATGGACAAGCTGACCCCAAACTTTTCCCAGAAAAACAACCACATTTCACCCGAGGAAATACATACATTATACTGAGTAACCCTTCTATCTTATGCCTGCAGATGACAACCCTTTACGAGTCTTTTCTCAAGGGCCCAGAAACGATCATGACCCTGACTAGTGGTCAGGATTACCCAAAAATCCTGAAGGACATGATGAAGCATATTCATCTTGAAGGAGATGCAGTCTACAAGGGTTATCCTTTCATGGAGAATGGAGTTGAACTTTGGTATGTGGAGGTACACCTCCACCGTGTGAAGGGAGTTTGCCCAAAGACTATGGGGCAATACTTTTTCATTTCTCGAGTACCACGAGCAACATTCTTCGACTCTGTTCGTGAAGCTGCTATGGAAGCCATACGTCAGATTGGCGAAATACTTGAAGCAAGACTTCGTCACACTCAGGAATACCTGAGAGAGGTCCATGCGGAGATGATGGAGATGAAGCTCATGGCCACCACGATGAAGCAAAACATCGATGATTTGAAGGATCACATCGCACAATTCTAGTGGGACTGAAGTACCTTCAAGAAGGGTAAATGAATAAAGATGGAAGTAATGCTTGACCATACCAAACTATGTGGATGGCAGCTTTTGTAATGAAGTACTTTTGAAATTTGAGTTCTGAGTAGTGGTTAAGGATGTAATAAAGGATTTGATATGAAGAGAATATGAATTATGTATGAACCAGTGCATTTTTGGCTATACTTGTCTGTGTGAACAATTAACCGATGGAAAGGAAAATGTTGTTCCATATAAAGTTGGAGTTTGGACAAATGAGTTGGAGTTTTGTTTTAGTTATGATGTTTACCCCAAGAGTAGGCAAGAATGAAGTGATATTGGATTTAAAGGAGATGTAATGTTGGAATATGGAACAATAGTAGCTCCAAGGATGAGTTAAAGTTATACAAGTGTTGAAGTGGGCCATAAACCACAGGACCCAGGATTTGATAAGGAAACAAGCACAATCTTGTTGAAGAAAAGAATTCTGAAGGAAGCTGTGATTTCATCAGTAGACGTTCCATAGGAGGTTACGTAAACCCGAGAGTTGTGAAGAAGCGATAGAGATTTTGTTTGGCTTGCAGAACAAATGGATTTACCCGAACCCAGTTCATGGAGAAGAGAAGTTCTGCAATGCTTGTGAGGATGCCCAAGTGTTAGAATACGTGATTCACTATCTGCGTATGTGGTAATGATTCAAGTACGGGATGGATTGGCCCCCATACCGAAGACTCTCTATCATGAGCTATCATATGTTGATGGGAAAATCAGAGAGACTTGAAACCCTAGAAGAGTGTCGACACGACAAGCCAAAAGCGTTAGAATGGCAGGATGATGGAAACCCTGTACAGGCACCTGTTGCCAATCGTAGGATATGCGGTGAGATTCAACCCAGACCCGTTTCCTACAGGAGGAACCAGTAATTGTTGACCACCATGAGATTTTCGATAGTTGTTTAGCATTGGCGACAACCTGACAGCTAAGAAGACCCAGATTCAGAAGGACCTTATTTGATGCAAGGACTCCATACTTTGAGGAAAAGGTCATGCCCTTACCAGAAGAGCACTAGTGAAAGAGTTAACCCAGAGAATATGAGAAGACTGACACCGTCAACCCAATGGATGGGTACATGAGTTTTGTTGGAAGCATAACCATGCTTCTAAGGGTGGTAGCACCCCATACCTTGTGTGGATGAATGGATTTTCAAGGAGACTCTCCAAACCTAACCTCTTTTCTAGCCTCTCCGAATCTCGAGGGCGAGATTCATTTTAAGGGTGGTAGTTTGTAACATCCCAAAATTCTAAATTTTGGAATGTTATATTAAATAAATAATTGAGATTGTTTGTTTGATTTTTATGTGATTGATTGTGTGAAACTGAGTGGAAATTGAAAACTTTTTGAAAGTTGAATGAGAGGGAATAAAAGGACTTTCCCAAAACTTTCATCTTGCATTTTGATCTCCCTGAGTTCAAAACTCATTTCATTACAAAACCCTAGAGTGAAGATAATATGACTTCTTCCATTAGTGGAAATGAAAAGGGGTTTGAAAATGATTTGAATTTCATTTGAAATATTTTAAATTTAGAAACTTTAAGCAACTCAATGAGTTCATGAGGGAAGATAAAATGACTTCTTCATATTTGAAGAAAGAGAGTAGGAAGTTTCAAAGAAATAAATTGGAAATCACTTTGAAGTTATTTGAAACTCATTTTTCCATTTGAAGTTGTTTGAAATTCCAAATTCAAATTCAATTGGGAGTTATTTGAGTTTCTTTTCAAAATATTTTTCTCCTAAAAATAAATAAATGGAAATAAGGGTAAAATGATTCCCTTCAATGGAAAATTAGGATAAAATAAATTTGAAATCATTTTGCTATTGAAAAAATGATTTTTGTTGATTTTAAATGCAACAGTAGCACTGTTTGACTTTTATGATTTTTTGGAATTTATTTTAACTTGGAAAATAGTTCATCTTATTCTTGGTATTTTTCTGAGCATTTTGATATATAATATGCCTATGTAAATTTTATTTATTTTCGTCTGTTGTAATTTGTTTTCATTCTGTAAAAAAAGAAAAAAAACACAGGCGCACCACCTGGACCGAAACCCTGTTCGGCACACAGGCAAACGAGCCGGCCCACTCCGCCTTTCGGCCCACGGCCTGCCCCACGCCCAAGCGGTACGCAGCCGCGACGCTCGCCTTCGCCTCTCGCCCGCACTCGCTGACCAGTGGGGCCCAGCCCCAGGTTGTCCCCAACCTCCCGCCGCGCCACACGGGACAAGCCGCGAGCGCGCCCGCACGCCGAAACCGCCGGGCGAAGCCCTCGCGGATAAGCTTATCCCTTGATCCCGAGCCCTCTCTCCGCGCCTATAAGAAGCCCTCGACCCCCTCTCTCCGTTCTGCCAGTTCATTCGCCCTCAAACCACCCGCAGCCGCCGCAGTTGCCGCTTGGATCTCGCCGGCCGGAGCTCCGTTCGCCGGAGGAGCTCGACGACCGTAAGCCACCCCGAGGCCTCAAACTCCGTCAAACTACTCCCCATGTTCTTTCGCACCTAATTGACATCTTATTTTGCCCCTAGGTTCGCCGGAGATGCGGTTCCCACGACCTGTGCCCTCGCCGGAGCGCCGGAGCCGCCGCCCTCTACCTCGCTGTCCCGGACACCCCGACGCGCGCCGTCACCACCACCGGACCACCCACCTCGCGCCCGCCCCGTCCGTCCTTTTCCCCGCCGCCGAGGAGCACCGCAGCCGCCGCCCCGTCCACCGCCCGACGCCTGCGCCACCGTCTCCTGTTCGTCGTCGTTGCCACCGTGAGCTAACCTCGTTTCTGTTTAGTTTTTTTTCGGTTAACTGTGGTTTTTATTTAACCATGCGGTTTTAGTTTAACTGTGCGGTTTTATTTTAAACCGATGTCGTTTTTTTAGTTAGTCGCCGCTGCTGTTTTGCTTAAAGTCCGAGCGTCCGCTGTATAAGCTACGCGGCGAACACCTTTCGGCCACTAGGAATTTGCCACGTTTTAGGGACCTGTTTGTAGTTATTTCTTTTTCTGTTTAGTCCTTGAGTTTTACGGATTAGTCCCTGAACTTCGGATAGCCGTATCTTTTTAACCGTTGATCCAAATTCGATGAAACCAGCGCCAAAATGTTCGTCTCGAATAGCTTTATCCAGAAAGCCAACTTTGAAAACTTTTGGCCAAATTCAAATTTGAACTTTATTCAGATTTGAATTCAAACTTCAATTGGCCATATCTCCTAAACCGTAGCTCCGATTGACGTGATTCTTTTTGCACCGTGTCACCGTAGCCAAACCCTATCACTTGGACCTATCTCACGATATTTTTCACACATTAGGATCTGTCTATAGTAGTTTTACTCGTATGCCTAGTATGCACTGTGGTCCACGTCACAATTTTTGGCACCCATGCCCTATGTTGTTTTGCACTTAGTATTTTCTTTTGATAGTTAAGTGTGTTGTGTGTTCATTTGGATTTTCCGAGTCTTCTCATGTTGCATGTTATTTGGTTCTCCGAAATGATTGCTTATGTGAATGCAATGTTTGACCTTATAGATTTTCATCGGAGAGTGACGAATAGCTCTATTAAGTAAAATTCTGAGAGCGATATAATCTTCATCAACTATTACCAGGCAAGTTCACATTTGACCATTCTTCAAATTACCTATGTTTATATTATGCACTTAGTCCTTTTGTGCTAGGATTGCATGGTAGGATTTATTGTTGCTATATGGCTATGCCGTTACCTAGTAGTTCATTGAGGTAGGTTTGAACCATATACCTTTGTCACCACCACGTAAGTTTAATTTTGCCTCGCCAATGTAGACGTGGATTGGGAAGTGTTCATTGTGAGAGATGAGTGACAAAGTAGTAAGTAGAACCAAGATAACTTAATGAACTACCTGGGCGGAGGTTTGGTTTGAATGGTGGCGAAGTACAGTGGGAGCATGCATGGGAAATCCATGGTGGTGCACCACTAGTGGTCCGTCCGCCCAGTATCAAAGAGATCAATCATATTCTCATGTCTAGAAGCTTACGTGTGCAGCCACAAGCCAATATGGGCTCTGGCTTAGTTGAGTAGTTAGTGTGACCCCTTCCGGGATGGGCTAGCAGATGTAGAATGATGTAGGTGTACCGGCCTATCCGAGGGTTAAGGGGGGACATTTTTGAAAGACTATGTCTCGGTCATCCTGTTCTCAAACGCCAGGCAGTGCGAGAATTTCAAGGGAGGCGACCGGGTCTTGTGGGGAAAAGTGCGCAAACCTCTGCAGAGTATTAAAACCTAATCGATTAGCCGTGTCCCCGGTTACGGACAACTTGAGCATCTAGTAGTGGAAATACTGGGAGATCTCATCACTCTTAATTAAACAGTTGGGTTGTAAATGAAACTTTGGGAATGGATTGAGTTGGGTTTACCAACTCATTCTATGCTTTACAGTAGTGGTAGAATAATATCTTTTATTCTAGGGAAAAACTAGCTTTATGCAAAAACTAAACTTAGAGCTTTCCAGCAGCCAAATTGCATGTACAAATAGGTTCATTATTCTTATGATGTGACTTGCCAGTACATTCAATGTACTGACCTACAGGGCTGCAACGTCTTATGTTGCAGGAATTTTCTACGACGAGTAAGAGTTACGTTGCAGGGTTACGGTCTACACTCAACTTGCCGTTGGCGTTGATGGACTCCACACCCTTATGTTTGTTTCCGCTGAGACTTATGAGGTATATATATATATATATCAGTTTTACGTTATTTATACATGTGATTACACTTTGATATATACATTGATGTACTGTGTGTGCCAGCATACCGATCCAGGGATGGCACGGATACACAGAGGCTTGACCGTTTGAGGTCGGGTCGCTACACCATAAGGAGTGCATGAAGCCTTGGATGAAATATACAAGAGGCCACTTAATAAATTTCGTCGAGAGGCTATTCTAGGTGCTGCGTCACCTTATTATTGGGCGAGGCCCATGTAATTTTGAAATACTCAAGTATAGGCTGTTTTTAGAGTCCGTATGTGTGGGGAAAAAAGAGTTAGGGTTGGTTTCGGACCCCTCCTCCAAGGGACACGAAATTCCCCCCTCTTCCGCCCTTAGGGCGTCGTTTCGACTTTGGGTTTTGTTTAGATTAAAAGTTCGACATAGCTGCAACTTCGCGTACTTCGTTTGTGTTCAACGACCAAACCAAGACGTCACCGAACCCCACCTTGATCAATAAAGTTTTCCTCTTATAATCGCAATATTCAGATTGCAATCTTAGTTTCTTGCTTGTTCTTCATTTGCCTGCAGGAAACAGACCTTCGTGGTCAGATTGATCGTGCTCCAGCGTGGTCAATAACCTCTTGGAATTGGTTTAGCGATTGCTAAGGCGCGACGTGATACGTCTCCGTCGTATCTATAATTATTTATTGTTCCATGCCAATATTATACAACTTTCATATACTTTTGGCAACTTTTTATACTATTTTTGGGACTAACATATTTATCCAGTGCCCAGTGTCCGTTCCTGTATGTTGCATGTTTTTTGTTTCATAGAAAATCCATATCAAACGGATTCAAAACGGGATAAAAACTGACGGAGATTTTTTTGGAATATATGTGATTTTTGGGAAGAATAATCAACGCGAGACGATGCCCGAGGGGGCCACGAGGCAGGGGCCGCGCCCCAGGGGGTCAGGCGCGCCTTGGGCCCTTGTGGCCACCCCGTAAGTCTGTTGGTGCCCTTATTTTGCCGCAAGAAATCTAATATCTGGATAAAATCGTGTCCAAAATTCAGACCAATCAGAGTTACGGATCTCCGGGAATTTAAGAAACAGTGAAAGGGAAGAATCGGGAAACGCAGAAACAGAGAGAGACAGAGAGACAGATCCAATCTCGGAGGGGCTCTCACCCCTCCCACGCCATGGAGACCATGGACTAGAGGGGAAACCCTTCTCCCATCCAGGAAGAAGGTCAAGGAAGAATAAGAAGGAGGGGGGTTCTCCCCCCCTCTCTCCCGATGGCACCGGAACGCCGCCGGGGCCATCATCATCACTGCTATCTACACCAACAACTTCCCACCATCATCACCAACTCTTCCCCCCTCTATGCAGTGGTGTAACCCCTCTTTTACCCGCTGTAATATCTACTTAAACATGGTGCTCAATGCTATATATTATTTCCCAATGATGTATGGCTATCCTATGATGTTTGAGTAGATCCGTTTTGTCCTATGGGTTAATTGATGATCGTGATTGGTTTGAGTTGCATGTTTTATTATTGGTGCTGTCCTATGGTGCTCTCCGTGTCGCGCAAGCATGAGGGATCCCCGCTGTAGGGTTTGCAATATGTTCATGATTTGCTTATGGTGGGTGACGTGAGTGACAGAAGCACAGACCCGAGTAAGTAGGTTGTTTGCGTATGGGAGTAAAGAGGACTTGATGCCTTATAATGCTATGGTTGGGTTTTACCTTAATGATCTTTAGTAGTTGCGGATGCTTGCTAGAGTTCCAATCATAAGTGCATATGATTCAAGTAGAGAAAGTATGTTATCTTATGCCTCTCCCTCAAATAAAATTGCAATAACGATTATCGGTCTAGTTATCGATTGCCTAGGGACAAATAACTTTCTTGTGTGACAAAAAGCTCTCTACTAAAACTAACTTAGTTGTGTCTTTATCTAAACAGCCCCGACTTTTTTATTTACGCGCTGTTTATTATCTTGCAAACCTATCCAACAATACCTACAAAGTACTTATAGTTTCATACTTGTTCTAGGTAAAGTGAACGTTAAGCGTGCATAGAGTTGTATCGGTGGTCGATAGAACTTGAGGGAATGTTTTTTCTACCTTTAGCTCCTCGTTGGGTTCGACACTCTTACTTGTCTAAAGAGGCTACAATTGACCCCCTATACTTGTGGGTTATCAAGACCTTTTTCTGGCGCCGTTGCCAGGGAGTTATAGCGTGGGGTGAATATTCTCGTGTGTGCTTGTTTGCTTTATCTTTAAGTAATTTTTATTTGCTATTCTTCGTTGTTCTCTATCTTTAATTATGGATATGGAACACAAAATACCAAAAAAAATTGGTGCACTTGCTACTCATGGAGACGGGGAACCTCCTAAAACCCTCGATGCTGGTTATGTGAAAAATATTATGTACTACTTTGATAATTCTGAGAAAACCCCATTCAATTATGTAATGGGAGACATGTTGGATCAACGTGAATACTTTAGGGATTATCGCTTGACTCAAAAAGGGAAACTATTATGTGATCAAATTCATATGTTGCATTGGTATGCTTGGGAACTATGCTTGAGATATGATTATACTTGTTGCTCTAGGATGAAGGCTCCACACCTTCCCTTTTCATGCAAATTAATGATGATAAAACCTTGGCTTCTTATGCTAATGGTATATATGATTACTATGATGTGGAACAAATAGAAGAATTTGTTGCTTTTATGGGTGCTTATGAAATTGAATCTTTGTTTAAAGAGTGTGAAAATCTTGATGATGCTGTTTACAGACCTGAAAATTTTGCTATACTTAAATATTTCTATGATAATTAAGAATTCAATTCCGATATTGATGATTTTATTGAGAGAGTCTCCGCTGTCCAAGAAGAGACTTATATTTCACAGGAGCCTATGGAAGAAGAAATTGATGAAATTGTGACCTCATTGGATGAAAAAGACGAGAAGAAGAGCGAAGAACAAAAGGAGGAAGAGCGGATTAGCTACCCGTTCCCACCTTCTAATGAGAGTAACTTTTCAACTCATACATTGTTTAATTTCCCTTCGTGCTTACCGAAGGATGATTGCTATGATGATTGTTATGATCCCATTGATTCTTTTGAAATATCCCTTTTTGATGATGCTTGCTATGCTTGTGTCCAAGATGCCAATATGAATGATGCTTATGGAGATGAACTTGCTATAGTTCCTTATGTTAAACATGAAATTTTTGCTATTGCACCCACACATAATAGTCCTATTATCTTTTTGAATTCTCCAAACTACACTATATCAAAGAAGTTTGCTCTGATTAAGGATTATGTTGATGGGTTGCATTTTACCATTGCACATGATGATTTTGAAGGAAATATGCCCTAGAGGCAATAATAAAGTTATTATTTATTTCCTTATTTCATGATAAATGTTTATTATTCATGCTAGAATTGTATTAACCGGAAACGTAATACTTGTGTGAATATATAGACAAACTAAACGTCACTAGTATGCCTCTACTTGACTAGCTCGTTGATCGAAGATGGTTATGTTTCCTAACCATAGACATGTGTTGTCATTTGATTAATGGGATCACATCATTAGGAGAATGATATGATTGACATGACCCATTCCATTAGCTTAGCACCTGATCGTTTAGTATGTTGCTATTGCTTTCTTCATGACTTATACATGTCCCTATGACTATGAGATTATGCAACTCCCGTTTGCCGGAGGAACACTTTATGTGCTACCAAACGTCACAACGTAACTGGGTGATTATAAAGGAGCTCTACAGGTGTCTCCAAAGGTACAAGTTGGGTTGGCGTATTTCGAGATTAGGATTTGTCACTCCGATTGTCGGAGAGGTATCTCTGGGCCCTCTCGGTAATGCACATCACTCAAGCCTTGCAAACATTGCAACTAATAAGTTAGTTGCGGGATGATGTATTACGGAACGAGTAAAGAGACTTGCCGGTAATGAGATTGAACTAGGTATTGAGATACCGACGATCAAATCTCGGGCAAGTAACATACCGATGACAAAGGGAACAACGTATGTTGTTATGCGGTCTGACCGATAAAGATCTTCGTAGAATATGTGGGAGCCAATATGAGCATCCAGGTTCCGCTATTGGTTATTGACCGGAGACATGTCTCGGTCATGTCTACATTGTTCTCAAACCCGTACAGTCCGCACGCTTAAGGTTTCGATGACAGTTATATTATGAGTTTATGAGTTTTGATGTACCGAAGTTAGTTCGGAGTCCCGAATGTGATCACGGACATAACGAGGAGCCTCAAAATGGTCGAGACATAAATATTGATATATTGGACGGCTATATTCGGACACCGGAAGTGTTCCGGGTGATTTCGGAGAAAACCGGAGTACCGGAGGGTTACCGGACCCCCCCGGGAGAAGTAATGGGCCATATGGGCCTTAGTGGAGAGAGAGAAGGGCGGCCAGGGTGGGCCGCGTGCCTCCTCCCCCCTGGTCCGAATTGGACTAGGAGAGGGGGGGCGGCGCCCCCCTTTCCTTCTCCCTCCCCACTTCCTTCCCCCTCCTAGTAGGAGTCCTACTCCTACTAGGAGGAGGACTCCTCCTTGGCGCGCCTATAGGGCCGGCCGGCCTTCTCCCCTTGCTCCTTTATATACGGGGGCAGGGGGTACCCCTAGACACACAAGTTGATCCACGTGATCGTTTTCTTAGCCGTGTGCGGTGCCCCCTTCCACCATAATCCTCGATAATATTGTAGCGGTGCTTAGGCGAAGCCCTGTGACAGTAGAACATCAAGATCATCACCACGCCGTCGTGCTAATGGAACTCTTCCCCGACACTTTGCTGGATCGGAGTCCGGGGATCGTCATCGAGCTGAACGTGTGCTAAAACTCGGAGGTGCTGTAGTTTCGGTGCTTGATCGGTCGGGCCATGAAGACGTACGACTACATCAACCGCGTTGTGCTAACGCTTCCGCTGTCGGTCTAAAAGGGTACGTAGATCACACTCTCCCCTCTCGTTGCTATGCATCACCATGATCTTGCGTGTGCGTAGGAATTTTTTTGAAATTACTACGTTCCCCAACAGTGGCATCCGAGCCAGGTTTTATGCGTTGATGTTGTGCACGAGTAGAACACAAGTGAGTTGTGGGTGATATAAGTCATACCGCTTACCAGCATGTCATACTTTGGTTTGGCGGTATTCTTGGATGAAGCGGCCCGGACCGACATTACGCGTACGCTTACGCGAGACTGGTTCTACCGACGTGCTTTGCACATAGGTGGCTGGCGGGTGTCAGTTTCTCCAACTTTAGTTGAACCAAGTGTGGCTACGCCCGGTCCTTGCGAAGGTTAAAACAGCACCAACTTGACAAACTATCGTTGTGGTTTTCGATGCGTAGGTAAGATTGGTTCTTGCTTAAGCTCGTAGCAGCCACGTAAAACTTGCAACAAACAAAGTAGAGGACGTGTAACTTGTTTTTGCAGGGCCTGTTGTGATGTGATATGGTCAAGACGTGATGAGATATAAGTTGTTGTATGAGATGATCATGTTTTGTTGAAGTTATCGGCAACTGGCAAAATCCTTATGGTTGTCTCTCTATTGCATAAGATGCAAGAACCCAATAATTGCTTTACTTTATCACTATGCGATAGCAATAGTTGCAAGAGCAATTGTTGGCGAGACGACCACGTGACGACACATTGATATAGATCAAGATGATGGAGATCATGGTTTCATGCCGGTGACGATAGAGAGAATGACAGTACTTTGGAGATGGAAATCAAAGGCGCAAGATGATGATGGCCATATCATGTCACATATTTTGATTGCATATGATGTTTATCTTTTATACATCTTATTTTGCTTAGTTTAACGGTAGCATTTTAAGATGATCTCTCACTAATTATCAAGAAGTGTTCTCCCTGAGTATGCACCGTTGCGAAAGTTCTTCGTGTTGAGACACCACGTGATGATCGGGTGTGATAGGCTCTATGTTCAAATACAACGGGTGCAAAATAGTTGCACACGCGAAATACTCAGGTTATACTTGACGAGCCAAGCATATACAGATATGGCCTCGGAACACAGAGACCGAAAGGTCAAGCGTGAATCATATAGTAGATATGATCAACATAGTGATGTTCACCAATGAAACTACTCCATCTCACGTGATGATCGGACATGGTTTAGTTGATATGGATCACGTGATCACTTAGAGGATTAGAGGGATGTCTATATAAGTGGGAGTTCTTAAGTAATATGATTAATTGAACTTTAATTTATCATGAACTTAGTCCTGGTAGTATTAGCATATCTATGTTGTAGATCAATAGCTCGCGTTGTTGCTTCCCTATGTTTTATATATGTTCCTAGAGATAACTAAGTTGAAAAATGTTAGTAGCAAAGGTGTGGATTGGATCCGTGATATGAGGTTTATCCTCATTGCTGCACAGAAGAATTATGTCCTTGATGCACCGCTAGGTGACAGGCCTATTGCAGGAGCAGATGCAGACATTATGAACGTTTGGCTAGCTCAATATGATGACTACTTGATAGTTTAGTGCACCATGCTTAACGGCTTAGAATTGGGACTTCAAAGACGTTTTGAACGTCATGGATCATATGAGATGTTCCAGGAGTTGAAGTTAATATTTCAAGCAAATACCCGAGTTGAGAGATATGAAGTCTCCAACAAGTTCTATAGCTAAAAGATGGAGGAGAATCGCTCAACTAGTGAGCATATGCTCAGATTGTCTAGGTACTATAATCGCTTGAATCAAGTGGGAGTTAATCTTCCAGATAAAATAGTGATTGACAGAATTCTCTAGTCACCATCACCAAGTTAGTAGAACTTCGTGATGAACTATGATATGCAAGGGATAACGGAAACGATTCCCAAGCTCTTCGTAATGCTGAAATTGATGAAGGTAGAAATCGAAAAAAACATCAAGTGTTGATGGTAGACAAGACCACTAGTTTCAAAAAGGGCAAAGGGAAAGAAAGGGAACTTCAAGAAGAATGGCAAGCAAGTTGCCACTCCCGTGAAGAAGCCCAAAGCTAGACCCAAGCCTCAAACTGAGTGCTTCTACTGCAAAGGAAATGGTCACTAGAAGTGGAACTACCCTAGATACTTGGCGGATAAGAAGGATGGCAAAGTGAACAAAGGTATATTTGATATACATGTTATTGATGTGTACTTTACTAGTGTTTATAGAAACCCCTCAGTATTTGATACTGGTTCAGTTGCTAAGAGTAGTAACTCAAAACGAGAGTTGCAAAATAAACAGAGACTAGTTAAGGGCGAGGTGATGATGTGAGTTGGAAGTGATTCCAAGGTTGATAAGATCACCATCGCACACTCCCTTTACCTTCGGGATTAGTGTTGAACCTAAAATAAATGTTATTTGGTGTTTGCATTGAGCATAAATATGATTGGATCATGTTTGTTGCAATACGGTTATTCATTTAAGTCAAAGAATAATTGTTGTTCCATTTACATGAATAAAACCTTCTATGGTCATACACTCAATATAAATGGTTTATTAAATCTTGATCATAGTGATACACATATTCATAATATTGAAGCCAAAAGATGCAAAGTTAATAATGATAGAGCAACTTATATGTGGCACTGCCATTTAGGTCATATTGGTGTAAAGCGCATGAAGAAACTCCATGCTGATGGACTTTTGGAATCACTTGATGCTCGCGAACCATGCCTCATGGGCAAGATGACTAAGACTCTGTTCTTCGGAACAATGGAGCGAGCAACAAACTTGTTGGAAATAATACATACTGATGTGTGCAGTCCAATGAGTGTTGAGGCTCGCAGTGGGTATCGTTATTTTCGACCTTCACGGATGATTTGAGAAGATATGGGTATATCTACTTGATGAAACATAAGTCTGAAACATTTGAAAAGTTTAGAGAATTTCAGAGTGAAGTGGAAAATCATCGTAACAAGAAAATAAAGTTTCTACGATCTGATCGCGGAAACAAATATTTGAGTTACGAGTTTGGTCTTCATTTGAAACAATGTGGAATAGTTTCGCAACTCACGCCACCTGGAACACCACAATGTAATGGTGTGCAATCTATGATGTTTCTTACCAAATTACCACTATCGTTTTGGGGTTATGCATTAGAGACAACTGCATTCACGTTAAATAGGGCACCGTCTAAAAATCCGTTGAGACAACACCGTATGAACCGTGGTTTCGCAAGAAACCTAAGCCGTCGTTTCTTAAAGTTTTGGGTTGCGATGATTATGTGAAAAAGTTTCAACCTGATAAGCTCAAATCCAAATCGGAGAAGTGCGTCTTCATAGGATACCCAAAAGAAACTGTTGGCTACACCTTCTATCACAGATCCGAAGGCAAGATCTTTGTTGCTAAGAGTCCTTTCTAGAGAAGGAGTTTCTCTCGAAAGAAGTGAGTGGGAGGAAAGTAGAACTTGATGAGGTAATTGTACCTGCTCCCTTATTGGAAAGTAGTTCATCACATAAATCATTTCCAGTGATTCCTACACCAGTTAGTGAGGAAGCTAATGATGATGATCATGAAAACTTCTGATCAAGTTACTACCGAACCTCATAGGTCAACCAGAGTAATATCCGCACCAGAGTGGTATGGTAATCCTATTCTTGAGGTCATGTTACTTGACCATGACGAACCTACGGACTACGAGGAAGCGATGATGAGCCCAGATTCCGCAAAATGGCTTGAGGCCATGAAATCTGAGATAGAATCCATGTATGAGAACAAAGTGTGGACTTTGGTGGACTTGCCCGTGGATCGACAAGCCATTGAGAATAAATGGATCTTCAAGAGGAAGACGGACACTGATAGTAGTATTACTATCTACAAAGCTCGAATTGCCACAAAAATTTTTCGACAAGTTCAAGGTGTTGACTATGATGAGATTTTCTCACTCGTAGTGATGCTTAAGTCTGTCCGAATCATGTTAGCAATTGCCATATTTTATGAAATATGGAAAATGGATGTCAAACTTACATTGCTTAATGGATTTCTTAAAGAAGTGTTGTATATGATACAACTAGAAAGTTTTGTCAATCCTAAAGGTGCTAACAAAGTGTGCAAGCTCCAGCGATCCATCTATGGACTGGTGCAAACATCTCGGGGTTGGAATATACGCTTTGATGAGTTGATCAAATCATATAGTTCTATACAGACTTGGAGTGAAGCCTATATTTACAAGGAAGTGAGTGGGAGCACTACAACATTACTGATAAGTATATGTGAATGACATATTGCTGATCGAAAATAATGTAGAATTTTCTGGAAAGCATAAAGGAGTGTTTGAAAGGAGTTTTTCAAAGAAAGACCTTGGTGAAGTTGCTTACATATTGAGCATCAAGATCTATAGAGATAGAACAAGACGCTTGATAAATTTTTTCAATGAGTACATACCTTGAAAAGTTTTCGAAGTAGTTCAAAATGGAACAGTCAAAGAAGGAGTTCTTGCCTGTGTTGCAAGGTGTGAAGTTGAGTAAAGACTCAAAACCCGACCACGACAGAAAATAGAAAGATAATGAAAAGTCATTCCCTATGCCTCAATCATAGGTTCTATAAAGTATGCTATGCTATGTACCAGACCTATTGTGTACCTCACCATAAGTTTGGCAAGAGGATACAATAGTGATCCAGGAGTGGATCACTGAACAACGGTCAAAATTATCCATGGTGGAATAAGGAGATGTTTCTCGGTTATGGAGGTGACAAAGAGTTCGTCGTAAAGAGTTACGTCGATGCAAGCTTTGACACCGATTTGGATGACTCTAAGTCTCGATCTAGATACACATTGAAAGTGGGAGCGATTAGCTAGAGTAGCTCCGTGCAGAGCATTGTAGACATAGAAAATTTGCAAAATACATATGGCTCTGAATATGGCAGACCCATTGACTAAGCTTCTCTCACAAGCAAAACATGATCACACCTTAGTACTCTTTGGGTGTTAATCACATAGCGATGTGAACTTGATTATTGACTCTATTAAAACCCTTTGGGTATTAGTCACATGGCAATGTGAACTAATCACATGGTGATGTGAACTATTGGTGTTAAATCACATGGCGATTTGAACTAGATTATTGACTCTAGTGCAAGTGGGAGACTGAAGGAAATATGCCCTAGAGGCAATAATAAAGTTGTTATTTATATTTCCTTATGTCATGATAAATGTTAATTATTCATGCTAGAATTGTATTAAACCGGAAACTTAGTACATGCGTGAATACATAGACAAACAGAGTGTCCCTAGTATGCCTCTACTAGACTAGCTCGTTAATCAAAGATGGTTAAGTTTCCTAGCCATAGACATGTGCTTTCATTTTATGAACGAGATCACATCATTAGAGAATGATGTGATGGACAAGACCCATCCATTAGCTTAGCACTATGATCGTTTAGTTTATTGCTATTCCTTTCTTCATGACTTATACATGTTCCTATGACTATGAGATTATGCAACTCCCGAATACCAGAGGAACACTTAGTGTGCTAGCAAATGTCACAACGTAACTGGGTGATTATAAAGATGCTCTACAGGTGTCTACGATGGTGTTTGTTGAGTTGGCATAGATCGAGATTAGGATTTTGTCACTCCGATTGTTGGAGAGGTATCTTTGGGCCCTCTCGGTAATGCACATCACTATAAGCCTTGCAAGCAATGTGACTGATGAGTTAGTTGCGGGATAATGCATTACATAACGAGTAAAGAGACTTTTTGGTAATGAGATTGAACTAGGTATGGTGATACTGACGATCGAATCTCGAGCAAGTAACATACCGATGACAAAGGGAACAACGTATGTTGTTGTGCGGTTTGAACGATAAAGATCTTTGTAGAATATGTAGGAGCCAATATGAGCACCCAGGTTCCGCTATTGGTTATTGACCGGAGATGTGTCTCGGTCATGTCTACATAGTTCTTGAACCCGTAGGGTACGCATGCTTAATGTTCGATGACGATTTGTATTATGAGTTATGCGATTTGATGACTGAAGTTTGTTCGGAGTCCCGGATGAGATCACTGACATGACGAGGAGTCTCGAAATGGTCAAGATGTAAAGATCGATATATTGGAAGGCTATATTCAGACATCGAAAAGGTTCTGAGTGATTCGGGTATTTTTTGGAGTACCGGAGAGTTACGAGAATTCGCCGGGGGAAGTATTGGGCCTTCATGGGCCTAGTAGTGGAAGAGAGGAGGCAGGCCAAGGTGGGGCGCGCGCCCCCCTAGCCCAAACCGAATTGGACTAGGGGGTCGTCCCCCTTTCCTTCTCTTCTTCCTCTCCTTCCATTCTCTCCTACTTGGACTAGGAAAGGGGGAAACCTACTCCTACTAGGAGTAGGAATCCCCCTTGGGGCGTGCCATAGAGAGGGCCAGCCCTCCCCTCCTCCACTCCTTTATATACGGGGGAGGGGCACCCCATAGACACACAAGTTGATTTCTTAGCCGTGTGCGGTGCCCCCTCCATAGATTTCCACCTCGGTCATATTGTCATAGTGCTTAGGCGAAGCCCCTGCATCGGTAACTTCATCATCACCGTCAACACGCCATCGTGCTGACGAAACTCTCCCTCGGCCTCAGCTGGATCTAGAGTTCGAGGGATGTCACCGAGCTGAACGTGTGCAGATCGCGGAGGTGCCGTGCGTTTGGTACTTGGATCGTTTGGATCGCGAAGACGTTCGACTACATCAACCGCGTTACTAAACGCTTCCGCTTTCGGTCTACAAGGGTACATGGATACACTCATCCCCGCTCTGTTGCTATTCTTGTCCTAGATAGATCTTGCGTAATCATAGGATTTTTTTTGAATACTACGTTCCCCAACACATGTCATCTTGCTTAAGGCGTTAGTCCGTTCTTGTTAACTTAGTACACTAGATGCATGTTGGTTAGCGGTCGATGTGTGGAGTAATAGTAGTAGATGTAGGAAGGAGTTGGTCTACTTATCACGGACATGATGCCTATATTCATGATCATTGCCTTAGATATCGTCATAACTATGCGCTTTTCTATCAATTGCTCAATAATAATTTGTTCACCCACCGTATGCTTTCTTCAAGAGAGAAGCCTCTAGTGAAACCTATGGCCCCCGGTCTATTTTTACCATATTATTTTTAGATATATAAATCCAAAAATCCTTGCTGTAATTTATTTACTTTACCTTTTTACTTATATTTTATACCTATCTCTATCAGATCTCACTCTTGCTAGTGAGCGTGAAGGGATTGACAACCCCTTTTTCGCATTGTGTGCAAGTGGTTGTTAGTTTGTGCAGGTGCATCTATTGGGCCATGCTTGTGCCTCCTACTAGATTGATACCTTGGTTCTTAACTAAGGGAAATACATATCTCTACTTTGCTGCATCACCCTTTCCTCTTGAAGGAAAAAATCAACGCAAGCTCAAGAAGTAGCAGTACTTTGTTTTGATGGCTAATAAACTTTTGCAATAAGTATGTGATTTCTTTATGACTAATGTTGAGTCCATGGATTATACGCACTCTCACCCTTCCACCATTGCTAGCCTCTTTAGTACCCTGCATTTCCCTTTCTCACCTTGAGAGTTGGTGCAAACTTCGCGGGTGCATCCAAACCCCGTGATATGATACGCTCTTTCACACATAAGCCACCTTATATCTTCCTCAAAACAGCCACTATACCTACCTATTATGGAATTTCCATAGCCATTCCGAGATATATTGCCATGCAAGTTCCTCCATTCCGTTTTATTATGACACATACCATCATTGTCATATTACGTTCATATGCATGAGGCATTAATATAGAGTCACATACTTGTTCTAGTATCGAGTTGTAATTCTTGAGTTGTAAGTAAATAAAAGTGTGATGACCATCATTATTACAACATTGTCCCATGTGAGGAAATGATGATGGAGGCTATGATTCCCCAACAAGTCGGGATGAGACTCTGGACTTAAAATAAAAAGAGGCCAAAGAGCCCAAAATAAAAAAAGAGGCCAAAGAGCCAAAAAGAAAAAATGAGAAGAAAAAATGAGAGAAAAAGAGAGAAGGGACAATGTTACTATCCTTTTCCAAACTTGTGCTTCAAAGTAGCACCATGTTCTTTGTATAGAGAGTCTCCTAATTTGTCACTTTCATATACTAGTGGGAATTCCTCATTATAGAACTTGGCATGTATATTCCAATGATGGGCTTCCTCAAATTTCCCTAGGTCTTCGTGATCAAGTGAGTTGGATGCACACCCACTTAATTTTATTTTGAGCTTTCATACACTTATAGCTCTAGTGCATCCGTTTCATGGCAATCCCTACTCCTTGAATTGAGAACAATTGATGGGCAGCTCCATAGCCCGTCGATTAGCCTCGTCAATGCAAGACTTTCTCTATTTTTGTCTTCCCCACACAACCTCCACCATCAGATTCTATTTCACCTATAGTGCTATATCCATGGCTCATGCTCATATATTGCGTGAGAGTTTAAAAAGTTTGATAACACCAAAAGTATGAAACAATTGCTTGGCTTGTCATCGGGGGTGTGCATGATAAATACTTTGTGTGATGAAGATAGAGCATAGCCAGATTATATGATTTTGTAGGGATGACTTTTCTTTAGCCATGATATTTTGGGAAGACATGATTGCTTTATTAGTATGTTTGAAGTATTATTGTTTTTATGTCAATACTAAACCTTTGTTTTGAATCTTATTGATCTGAATATTCATGCCACAATAAGAAAGATTACATTGATAAACATGTTAGGTAGTATTCCACATCAAAAAAATCTGTTTTTATCATTTACCTACTCAAAGATGAGCATGAATTAAGCTTGGGGATGTTTGATACGTCTCCAATGTATCTATAATTTTTGATAGCTCCATGCTATTATATTATCCATCTTGGATGTTTTATATGCATTATTACGTTGTTTTATATCATTTTTTGGGCCTAACCTATTAACCTAGTGCCCAGTGCCAGTTGCTATTTTTCCTTGTTTTTGTCTTCTATAGAAAATCAATACCAAACGGAGTCCAAACGGAACGGAAATTTTTGGGGATTTTTCTTGGACCATAAGACAACCACGAAGCTTCGGGAGGAGGCCAGAGGATCCACGAGTGGGCCACAAGCTCACAGGGCGCGCCCCAGGGGGGGCTCCCCCAAGCTTGTGGACCCCTCGGTACTCCCCTAACCCTAATTCCAGCTCTATAAATACCCAAATATTTCCTGTATACCAGACGACACACCAAAAATACTTTTCCGCCGCTGCAAGCTTCTGTTCTCGTGAGATTCCATCTTGGGGCCTTTTTCGGCACTATGCCGAAGAGGGATTCGATCACGGATGTCCTCTACACCAACCTTGTTGCCCTTCTGATGATGTGTGAGTAGTTTACCATGGACCTAAGGGTCTATAGCTACTAGCTAGACGTCTTCTTCTCTCTCTTTGATCTTCAATATGATGTTCTCCTTGATGTTCTTGGAGATCTATTCGATGTAATCTTCTTTTGCGGTGCGTTTGTTGAGATCCGATGAATTGTGGATTCATGAGTCTTCTCTGAACTCTTTTATGCATGATTAAGATATCTTTGTATTTCTCTCTAATCTATTGATTTGGTTTGGCCAACTAGATTGATTTTTCTTGCAATGGGAGAGGTGCTTAGTGATGGGTTCAATCTTGCAGTGTCCTCACCCAGTGACAGAAGGGGTAGCGAGACACGTATTGTATTGTTTCCATTAATGATAAAAAGATGGGTTTTTACCATATTTATTGGATCTATCCCTCTACATCATGTCATCTTGCTTAAGGCGTTACTCCGTTCTTTATGAACTTAATACTCTAGATGCATGCTGGATAGCGGTCGATGTGTGGAGTAATAGCAGTAGATGCATGCAGGAGTCGGTCTACTTGTCATGGATGTGATGCCTATATTCATGATCATTGCCTTAGATATCGTCATAACTATGCGCTTTTCTATCAATTGCTCAACAATAATTTGTTTACCCATCGTATGCTTTCTTCAAGAGAGAAGCCTCTAGTGAAACCTATGGCCCCCGGGTCTATTTTTATGATTATATTTTCAAATCTCTAAAACAAAAAACCCAAAAATACCTTGCTGCAATTTATTTATTTTCATTTACTTTTGCACTTTTATTTATCTTTTATATCTATCTCTACCAGATCTCATCCTTGCAAGTAACCGTGAAGAGATTGACAACCCCTTTATCGCGTTGGGTGCAAGTATTTGTTTGTTTGCGTAGGTGCAACTATTGGAGACTTGGGTGTACCTCCTACTGGATTGATACATTGGTTCTTAACTGAGGGAAATACTTATCTCTACTTTGATGCATCACCCTTTCTCTTCAAGGGAAAAACCAACGCAAGCTCTAGAAGTAGCATGCACCAAGTGGAATGAGTCTGGTCGATTACATAACTTTTGCCTCCTACGAAGTTCATTATACGGTTTATTTTCTCTATGTCGCAAATTCCTCATCATGTGATTCATTTGTAATTCATTTGCTAGCCCATGTTGGCGACGACATTATACAAGCAAACCAAAAATAAGATATTTACCATTCATCATTGTTGGAACAAGTTGAATGACCAAAGCAAATGGAGTTATTTAGCCAGTTCACTCAAGACTGCTAATGCTAAGTGACTCAAGTATCATAGTGGATGAAGATGGTGCATAAAGTGGAGGATGTCTGACACTGATGACCCGTGTGCCAAGGGAGAGGGGGAAGAAGTGGAAGACCAAACAGGCGAAGTGCAATGGGGCGGCTAGCCAAATGTTAGAGAAGTAGGAGGTCATCTTGGACAAGAAGGAGATGACAAATGCGACTGGGAGGTATAATCTACTTGTAGGAATCGTTGCGCTACACCAATTCTCCTTCCTTTACTTCCATTTTGTAGATTTATTAGTGAGTTGATCATTACACATAACCTCGTGGTGATCTTGGGATGATTGTGTGCGTATTTTTTGTTGCGTAGCTTGTTCCCCTTAGCGAATGAGGTGGCACGGATTCAGGCGTCTGCCTTCTTGGAGATGGAGAGAAGAACGCCAAGGGCAAGTTACCATCCCGACGTGAGGCTACAGATCTTGACAGAGAAGGCCATCCCAATCTCTTCGATTGTTCCATGAGCGTGAGCCCCTACCTGGTACGCCCCACTCTTGCCTCTGATGTTTATATTAATGGGTTGCTCGCAGGCGATTGACATGGTCGTCGGAGAGATCTTATGCTTGGGTCACAATTCTCCTATCTGGTAGTGGAGAGGAAGGAGGATATTGATGACCCACAAGTATAGGGGATCTATCATAGTCCTTTCGATAAGTAAGAGTGTCGAACCCAATGAGGAGCAGAAGGAAATGATAAGCGGTTTTCAGCAAGGTATTCTCTGCAAGCACTGAAATTATAGGTAACAGATAGTTTTTGTGATAAGATAATTGGTAACGAGCAACAAGTAACAAAAGTAAATAAAGTGCAGCAAGGTGTCCCAATCCTTTTTATAGCAAAGGACAAGCCTGGACAAACTCTTATATGATGTAAAGCGCTCCCGAGGACACATGGGAATATTGTCAAGCTAGTTTTCAACACGTTCATATGATTCGCGTTCGGTACTTTGATAATCTGATATGTGGGTGGACCGATGCTTGGGTACTGTCCTTACTTGGACAAGCATCCCACTTATGATTAACCTCTATTGCAAGCATCCTCAACTACAACAAAAGTATTAAGGCAAACCTAACCATAGCATGAAACATATGGATTTAAATCAGCCCCTTACGAAGCAACGCATAAACTAGGGTTTAAGCTTCCGTCACTCTAGCAACCCATCATCTACTTATTACTTCCCAATGCCTTCCTCTAGGCCCAAATAATGGTGAAGTATCATGTAGTCGATGTTCATATAACACCACTAGAGGAGAGACAACATACATCTCATCAAAATATCGAACGAATACCAAATTCACATGACTACTAATAGCAAGACTTCTCCCATGTCCTCAGGAACAAACGTAACTACTCACAAAGCATACTCATGTTCATAATCAGAGGGGTATTAATATGCATATAGGATCTGAACATATGATCTTCCACCAAATAAACCAACTAGCATCAACTACAAGGAGTAATTAACACTACTAGCAACCCACAGGTACCAATGCCAGACTTGGAGACAAGAATTGGATACAAGAGATGAACTAGGGTTTTGAAAGGAGATGGTGCTGGTGAAGATGTTGATTGAGATTGCCCTCTCCCGATGAGAGGAGCGTTGGTGATGATGATGGCGATGATTTCGCCCTCCCGGAGGGAAGTTTTCCCGGCAGAACAGCTCCGCCAGAGCCCTAGATTGGTTCCGCCAAGGTTCCGCCTCGTGGCGGCGGAGTCTTGTCCAGAAAGATGGCTCCTAATTTTTTCCTCATCGAAAGACTCCATATAGCAGAAGATGGGCATCGGAGGGACACCAGGGGACCCATGAGGCAGGGGGCGCGCCCCCACCCTCGTGGGCAGGGTGTGCCCCCCCTGGTGAACTTCTTGCGCTCAGTATTTTTTATATATTCTGAAAATGACTTCCATGTAGTTTCAGGACTTTTGGAGCTGTGCAGAATAGGTCTCTGATGTCTACTACACAACCTTCTTCTTGTAGACGTTGTTGGGCCTCCAAGTGCAGAGGTTTGTAGGACAATAGCAAATTTCCCTCAAGTGGATGACCTAAGGTTTACCAATCCGTAGGAGGCGTAGGATGAAGATGGTCTCTCTCAAGCAACCCTGCAACCAAATAACAAAGAGTCTCTTGTGTCCCCAACACACCCAATACAATGGTAAATTGTATAGGTGCACTAGTTCGGCGAAGGGATGGTGATACAAGTGGTATATGGATGGTAGATAAAGGTATTTGTAATCTGAAAATATAAAAACTGCAAGGTAACTAATGATAAAAGTGAGTGTAAACGGTATTGCAATGCGTTGAAACAAGGCTTAGGGTTCATACTTTCACTAGTGCAAGTCCTCTCAACAATAATAGCATAATTGGATCACATAACTATCCCTCAACATGCAACAAAGTGTCACTCCAAAGTCACTAATAGCGGAGAACGAACAAAGAGATTATGGTAGGGTACGAAACCACCTCAAATCTGGTCCAATCAATCCGTTGGGCTATTCCTATAAGTGTCACAAACAGCCCTAGAGTTCGTACTAGAATAACACCTTAAGACACAAATCAACCAAAACCCTAATGTCACCTAGATACTCCAATGTCACCTCAAGTATCCGTGGGTATGATTATACGATACGCGTCACACAATCTCAGATTCATCTATTCAACCAACACAAAGGACCTCAAAGAGTGCCCCAAAGTTCTACCGGAGAATCACGATGAAAACGTGTGCCAACCCCTATGAATAGGTTCATGGGCGGAACCCGCAAGTTGATCACCAAAACATACATCAAGTGAATCACGTGGTATCCCATTGTCACCACAGATACGCACGGCAAGACATACATCAAGTGTTCTCAAATCTTTAAAGACTCAATCCGATAAGATAACTTCAGAGGGGGAAACTCAATTCATTACAAGAGAGTAGAGGGGGAGGAGAAACATAAGATCCAACTATAATAGCAAAGATCGTGCCAAATCAAGAACACGAGAGAGAGAGATCAAACACATAGCTACTGGTACATACCCTCAGCCCCGAGGGAGAACTACTCCCTCCTCGTCATGGAGAGCACCGGGATGATGAAGATGGCCACCAGAGAGGGATTGCCCCCTCCGGCAGGGTGCCGGAACGGGTCTAGATTGGTTTTCGGTGGCTACGGAGGCTTCTGGCGGCGGAAGTCCCGATCTATTGTGCTCCCCGACGTTTTTAGGGTATATGGAGATATATAGGTGGAAGAAGTACGTCAGGGGGGCCACGAGGGGCCCATGAGGGTGGAGGGCGCGCCCAGGGGGGTGGGAGCGCCCCCTGCCTTGTGGCCTCCTCTGAGGTACCCCGACGTGCACTCCAAGTCTTCTGGGCTTCTTTCCTTCCAAAAATGAGTTCCGTGAAGTTTCAGGTCAATTGGACTCCGTTTGATTTTCCTTTTCTTCGAAACCCTAAAACAAGGTAAAAACAGAAACTGGCACTGGGCTCTGGGTTAATAGGTTAGTCCCAAAAATGATATAAAAGTGTGTAATAAAGCCCATAAACATCCAAAACAGTAGATAATATAGCATGGAGCAATCAAAAATTATAGATACATTGCAGACGCATCAGCATCCCCAAGCTTAATTCCTGCTCGTCCTCGAGTAGGTAAATGATAAAAACAGAATTTTTGATGCGGAGTGCTACTTGGCATAATTTCAATGTGATTCTTCTTAATTGTGGCATGAATATTCAGATCCGAAAGATTCAAGACAAAAGTTCATATTGACATAAAAATGATAATACTTCAAGCATACTAACTAGCAATTATGTCTTCTCAAAATAACATGGCCAAAGAAAGTTGATCCCTACAAAATCATATAGTTTAGTCATGTTTCATCTTCGTCACACAAGAATGCTCTCATCATGCACAACCCCGATGACAAGCCAAGCAATTGTTTCATACTTTAGTAATCTCGAACCTACAAACTTTCACGCAATACATGAGCGCGAGCCATGGATATAGCACTATGGGTGGAATAGAATATAATGAGGGGGGTTATGTGGAGAAGACAAAAAAGGAGAAAGTCTCACATCAACGAGGCTAATCAATGGGCTATGGAGATGCCCACCGATTGATGTTAATGCAAGGAGTAGGTATTGCCATGCAACGGATGCACTAGAGCTATCAATGTATGAAAGCTCAACAAAAGAAACTAAGTGGGTGTGCATCCAACTTGCTTGCTCACGAAGACCTAGGGCACTTGAGGAGACCCATTGTAGGAATATAGAAGCCAAATTCTATAATGAAAAATTCCCACTAGTATATGAAAGTGATAACATGAGACTCTCTACTTATGAAGATCATGGTGCTACTTTGAAGCACAAGTGTGGCAAAAGGATAGTAACATTGTCCCTTCTCTCTTTTTCTCTCATTTTTTTGGGCCTTCTCTTTTTTTATGGCATTTCTCTTTTTTGGGCCTTCTATTTTTTATGGCCTTTCTCTTTTTTTTAATTCCTCACTTGGGACAATGCTCTAATAATGATGATCATCACACTTCTATTTATTTACAACTCAATGATTACAACTCGATACTAGAACAAGGATGACTCTATATGAATGCCTCTGGCGGTGTACCGGGATAGCAATGACTCAAGAGTGACATGTATGGAAGAATTATGAACGGTGGCTTTGCCACAAAGACGATGTCAACTACATGATCATGCTAAGCAATATGACAATGATGAATGTGTCATGATGAACGGAATGATGGAAAGTTGCATGGCAATATATCTCGGAATGGCTATGGAAATGCCATAATAGGTAGGTATGGTGGCTGTTTTGAGGAAGATATAAGGAGGTTTATGTGTGAAAGAGTGGATCATATCACGGGGTTTGGATGCACCGGCGAAGTTTGCGCCAACTCTCAATGTGAGAAAGGGCAATTCACGGTACCGAAGAGGCTAGCAAGGATGGAAGTGTGAGAGTGCGTATAATCCATGGACTCAACATTAGTCATAAAGAACTCACATACTTATTGCAAAAATCTACAAGTCATCAAAAACCTCGGTACTACGCGCATGCTCCTAGGGGGATAGATTGGTAGGAAAAGACCATCGCTCGTCCCCGACCGCCACTCATAAGGAAGACAATCAAATAACACCTCATGTTTCAAATTTTTTGCATAACATTTACCATATGTTCATGCTACGGGACTTGCAAACTTCAACACAATCATTTCTCAAATTCACAACTACTCAACTAGCACGACTTTGATATTATTACCTCCATATCTCAAAACAATCATCAAGCATCAAACTTCTCTTAGTATTCAACACACTCATAAGAAAGTTTTTACTAATCTTGTATACCTAGCATATTAGGATTTTAAGAAAATTACCATGCTATTTAAGACTCTCAAAATAATATAAGTGAAGTATGAGAGTTCATCTATTTCTTCAAAATAAAACTACCACCATGCTCTAAAAGATATAAGTGAAGTACTAGAGCAATGACAAACTACTCCGAAAGATATAAGTGAAGATAAATGAGTAGTCGAATAATTATGTAACTATGTGAAGACTCTCTAACATTTAATAATTTCAGATCTTGGTATTTTATTCAAACAGAAAGCAAAACGAAAGAAAATAAAATGACATTTTAAGAATGGCAAACATCATGTGAAGAAGCAAAAACTTAGGATCAACCGAAACTAACTGATAATTGTTGAAAAAGAAAGGTGGGATGCCAACCGGGGCATCCCCAAGCTTAGATGCTTGAGACCTCTTGAAATATTATCTTGGGGTGCCTTGGGCATCCCCAAGCTTGAGCTTTTGTGTCTCCTTAATTCCTCTCATATCACGGTCTCCCTAAATCTCAAAAGCTTCATCCACACAAAACTCAACAAGGACTCGTGAGATAAGTTAGTATAAACCATTGCCAAAACCTTATTGTAGTCTACTGTAGCAAATCACTAAAATTATTATTCAACATTGCATACTAAATGCCTCTGCATATTTAATAGTCCTATCCTCAAATAGAATCATTAAAGAAGCAAACATATGCAAACAATGCAAACATAACAGCAATCTGCCTAAACAGGACAGTCTGTAAAGAATGCAGCAACATCCATACTTCCCTAGCTCCAAAAATTATGAAAGAAAATTCCCACTGTATTAAATTTATCAGAGATTAATATTCAAAAGGTTTCAACATTTTATCACATTCTGAATTTTCTAGGGAATTATTGCAACAGTGGTAAACTTTCTGTTTTCAAACAGCAACATGTGGACTTCTAAAATAGGCATAGTAAAGGCTATCAATGCCACTTTTATTTAAATAAAAGATGCAAAACATTTTTCTAAATAACAGCATGCAAATCCTCACAAAATAAATTGACGCTCCAAGCAAAACACATATCATGTGGTGAATAAAAATATAGCTCCAAGTAAAGTTACCGATGAACGAAGACGAAAGAGGGGATGCCCAAGCTTAGGCTCTTGGTTGTCCTTGAATATTACCTTGGGGTGCCTTGGGTATCCCCAAGATTAGGATCTTGCCACTCCTTATTCCATAGTCCATCGAATCCTTACCCAAAACTTGAAAACTTCACAACACAAAACTTAACAGAAAACTCGTAAGCTCCGCTAGTATAAGAAAATAAATCACCACTTCAAGGTACTGTAATGAACTCATTATTTATTTATATTGGTGTTAAACCTACTGTATTCCAACTTCTCTATGGTTTATAAACTCTTTTACTAGCCACAGATTCATCAAAATAGGTAAACAACACATGAAAACCAGAATCTGTCAAAAACAGAACAGTCTGTTGTAATCTGGATCAAACATATACTTCTGGAACTCATAAAATTCTCAAATAAATTGCTGGACCTGAGGAATTTATCTATTAATCATCTTAAAAAAGAATTAAATAAATATTACTCTCCAAATAAAAATGGCAGCAATTCTCGTGAGCACTAAGGTTTCTGTTTTTTACAGCATGATCAACAAGACTTTCCCCAAGTCTTCCCAAAGGTTCTACTTGGCACAGACACTAATTAAAAGCATAAAACCACATATAAACAGAGTCTAGATGAATTATTTATTACTAAATAGGAACAAAAAGCAAGGAACAAAAATAAAATTGGGTTGCCTCCCAACAAGCGCTATCGTTTAACGCCCCTATCTAGGCATGATGATTTCAACGATGCTCACATAAATGATAAGAATTGAAACATAAAGAGAGCATCATGAAGAATATGACTAGTAGATTTAAGTCTAACCCACTTCCTATGCATAGGGATTTTGTGAGCAAACAACTTGTGGGAACAAGAATCAACTTGCATAGGAAGGTAAAACAAGCATAACTTCAAAACTTTAAGCACATAGAGAGGAAACTTGATATTATTGCAATTCCTACAAGCATATGTTCCTCCCTCATAATAATTTTCGGTAGCATCATGAATGAATTCAACAATATAACCAGCACCTAAAGCATTCTTTTCATGATCTACAAGCATATAAATTTTATTACTCTCCACATAAGCAAACTTCTTCTCATGAATAGTAGTGGGAGCAAGCTCAACAAAATAATTATCATGTGAGGCATAATCCAATTGAAAACTAAAATCATGATGACAAGTTTCATGGATATCATTATTGTTTATAGCATACAAGTCATCACAATAATCATCATAGATAGCAGCTTTGTTCTCATAATCAATTGGAACCTCTTCCGGAATAGTGAATTCATCACAAATTAAAGTCATGACCTCTCCAAATCCACTTTCATCAATATAATCATCATAAATATGAGGCATGATTTCATCATAATAAATTTTCTCATCAAAACTTGGTGGACAAAAAATATCATATTCATCAAACATAGCTTCCCCAAGCTTGTGGCTTTGTATATCATTAGCATCATGGATATTCAAGGAATTCATAATAACAACATTGCAATCATGCTCATCATTCAAATATTTAGTTCCAAAAATTTTATAGATTTCTTCTTCTAGCACTTGAGCACAATTATCCTTTCCATCATACTCACAGAAGATATTAAAAAGGTGAAGCGTATGAGACAAACTCCATTCCATTTTTTTATAGTTTTCTTTTATAAACTAAACTAGTGATAAAACAAGAAACTAGAAGACTCGATTGCAAGATATAAAGATATACCTTCAAGCGCTAACCTCCCCGGCAACGGCGCCAGAAAAGAGCTTGATGTCTACTACACAACCTTCTTCTTGTAGACGTTGTTGGGCTTCCAAGTGCAGAGGTTTGTAGGACAAGAGCAAATTTCCCTCAAGTGGATGACCTAAGGTTTATCAATCCGTAGGAGGCGTAGGATGAAGATGGTCTCTCTCAAGCAACCCTGCAACCAAATAACAAAGAGTCTCTTGTGTCCCCAACACACCCAATACAATGGTAAATTGTATAGGTGCACCAGTTCGGCGAAGAGATGGTGATACAAGTCGTATATGGATGGTAGATAAAGGTATTTGTAATCTGAAAATATAAAAACAGCAAGGTAACTAATGTTAAAGTGAGTGTAAATGGTATTGCAATGAGTTCAAACAAGGCCTAGGGTTCATACTTTCACTAGTGCAGTCCTCTCAACAATAATAGCATAATTGGATCACATAACTATCCCTCAACATGCAACAAAGGGTCACTCCAAAGTCACTAATAGCGGAGAACGAACGAAGAGATTATGGTAGGGTACGAAACCACCTCAAAGTTATTCTTTCCAATCAATCCGTTGGGCTATTCCTATAAGTGTCACAAAGAATAACACCTTAAGACACAAATCAACCAAAACCCTAATGTCACCTAGATACTCCAATGTCACCTCAAGTATCCGTGGGTATGATTATACGATATGCGTCACACAATCTCAGATTCATCTATTCAACCAACACAAAGGACCTCAAAGAGTGCCCCAAAGTTCTACCGGAGAATCACGACGAAAACGTGTGCCAACCCCTATGCATAGGTTCATGGGCGGAACCCGCAAGTTGATCACCAAAACATACATCAAGTGAATCACGTGGTATCCCATTGTCACCACAGATATGCACGGCAAGACATACATCAAGTGTTCTCAAATCTTTAAAGACTCAATCCGATAAGATAACTTCAGAGGGGGAAACTCAGTTCATTACAAGAGAGTAGAGGGGGAGGAGAAACATAAGATCCAACTATAATAGCAAAGCTCGCGATACATCAAGATCGTGCCAAATCAAGAACACGAGAGAGAGAGAGATCAAACACATAGCTACTGGTACATACCCTCATCCTCGAGGGAGAACTACTCCCTCCTCGTCATGGAGAGCACCGGGATGATGAAGATGGCCACCGGAGAGGGATTGCCCCCTCCGGCAGGGTGCTGGAACGGGTCTAGTTTGGTTTTCGATGGCTACGGAGGCTTCTGGCGGCAGAACTCCCGATCTATTGTGCTCCCCGATGTGTTTAGGGTATATGGAGATATATAGGCGGAAGAAGTACGTCAGGGGGGCCACGAGGGGCCCACGAGGGTGGAGCGCGCGCCCAGGGGGGTGGGCGCGCCCCCTGCCTCGTGGCCTCCTCGTAGGTCCCCCAACGTGCACTCCAAGTTTTCTGGGCTTCTTTCCTTCCAAAAATGAGTTCCGTGAAGTTTCAGGTCAATTTGACTCCGTTTGATTTTCCTGTTCTTCGAAACCCTAAAACAAGGTAAAAACAGAAACTGGCACTGGGCTCTGGGTTAATAGGTTAGTCCCAAAAATGATAGAAGTGTATAATAAATCCCATAAACATCCAAAATAGTAGATAATATAGCATGGAGCAATCAAAAATTATAGATACATTGGAGACGTATTAGTCTCTAATATTTGCTCCTTTTCCAGCCCAGAATCTCAGCTGCCGGCATTCTCCCTCTTTATGTAAACCTTGTAAAATAAGAGAGAATAGGCATAAGTATTGTGACATAATGTGTAATAACAGCCCATAATGCAATAAATATCGATATAAAAGCATGATGCAAAATGGACGTATCAACTCCCCCAAGCTTAAACCTCACTTGTCCTCAAGCGAAAGCCGAAATCAAAAAATATGTCCACATGTTTAGAGATAAAGGTGTCGATAAAAATAAAATACGGACATGAGGGCATCATGATCATTCTTAGAACAACAACTTATATAATTCTTGTCATATGATCTCTTATGCTAAAGTAACAATTCAATCACAATTTCAAGTATGAATCATAAACTTCATTGAAAACTAACAAACTATAATCTTAGTCAAACTAGAATCTCCGTCATTGGAGCAATTGCAATTTATCATAACATAGGAAAGAGTCAATATAAGAGCTTTTCAGCAAGTCCACATACTCAACTAGCATATAGTCTTTCACAATTGCTAACACTCATGCAATACTTATGGGTATGGAGTTTTAATCGGACACAGAGAAAGATAGGGGCTTATAGTTTTGCCTCCCAACGTTTTACCTCAAGGGTAATGTCAAAAATAATAGTTCATGAAAACTCACATCCAATTAGCCATATATACTAGGATCTTTCCAACATGTTGTGCTTGCCAAAAGATAAAATGTAAAAAGGAAGGGTGAAGATCACCATGACTCTTATGTAAGGTAGGAGATAAAGGTAAACGATAGGCCCTTCACAGAGGGAAGCAGAGGTTGTCATGCGCTTTTATGGTTGGATGCACAAAATCTTAATGCGAAAGAACGTCACTTTATATTTTCACTTGTGATATGGACCTTTATTATGCAGTCCGTCACTTTTATTTCTTCCATATCACACGATCGTATAAAGCTTATTTTCTCCCACACTAATAAGTCATACATATTTAGAGAGCAATTTTTTATTGCTTGCACCGATGACAACTTACTTGGAGGATCTTACTCAATCCATAGGTAGGTATGGTAGACTCTCATGGCAAAACTGGTTTAAGGGTGTTTGGAAGCACAAGTAGTATCTCTACTTGGTGCAAAGAATTTGGCTAGCATGAGGGGCAAATGCAAGCTCAATCATGTTGGATGATCCATGAGAATATATTTTATCTCAGATGTAAGAAAACATAATGTAACATCCCAAATTTTCAATTTGGAATGTTATACACTAGATCATCATGCATATCATATTTTCTTGCATTTTGGTCGATCCTAGAAATTTCACGCAACTCAAGGACCTTCGGAGAGAGTTGGAGATTTCGTTATTTTCATATTTGAGAGTTTTCTCAAATGTTGGAAAAGAGGATCATTAGATTTATTTATTTCATCTTTAATTATTTTCCTACATCAAAAAAATGAGAGAGGGAATAATATGACTTTCCCAAAATTTAGGAAAATGAAGATCTAATTGATAAATCAATTTTTGTTTTCCGGTGTTTATTTGCATTTTCTTTGGATAGGGAAAAATGCGTTTTCGAAAATTGTATTCTAGGTCCGGAGTAAAGTTCATTTTGTTCGACTCATTTTTAGGAGTCGGGGAAAATTTACTTTAGAAATTTTGGAGTTCGTTTAGTTAGTTTTCTTTTTGTTTTTCTGCGCGGAACCGTTAAAAAAAATTCTTCGCAGCGCCTTGGGCCAAGGCCCAGCCAGCAGGCCGGCCGGCCAGGCCCCAGCCCCAGCCGCGCGCGCGCCAGGCGCCAGGTGCAGGCAGCCGCCGCCTCGCTCTAGGCCGAGTCCCAGCGGGACTCTAGGCCGGTTAGCCCCCCCCCTTTCCTTGTTTTGTTTTCCCTCTTTTGCTTGCCCCCTACCCCAAGTAATCCCCCCCCACCTATATAAATACACCCCAAACCCCCCCTCTCCTCACATCAATCCCAAGCCCCTCTCCTCCTTAGCCGCGCCCCACCCCGCGCCCCTCACCCGCCGCCGCCGCCTTAGCCGCGCCGCCCCGCGCCTAAGCCGCCGCCGCCGCCCTTAGCCGCTGCCGCCCGGAGCCCGCCTCCCGAGGTAGCCGCGCCTCTCTTTTTCTTCACCGGTCCAGTTTTTCCTAAAAGAACCGTTCCATTTTCTCTCCGATTCTTTTCTTTTTCTTTTCCGGTTCTTTGTTTCGGTTTTCTTTTCCGAAAATCCTAGATCGGTTTTGTTCTTCTTTCGGACCGTTCGTCTCAACGAACGTGATCACCGATTTTTCCCGGTTAACGACGCCCGTTCGTTTAACCGTTCGTCTTTTTCTTTTCGTCGGATTTATTCCGCGATCGTGATCTCAGATCCGATCTTCGTTCTAGTCTTTCTTCTCGCTCGTTTATCGGAATCAGGTGATTCAAGCGCCTGGAGTTTCGTTTCGAAAGCGCCGTTCCGTCTAATCAACTTAAACAAGTTTTTGCCCCGATAAAATTTGACCTAGTTTCAACTTGCTAGAACCGAGTTGTTTTCTTCCGCCGTTTGTTTTCTGTTTCTTTGTTCGGTTCGTTCTTTCTTTGCAACCGGAGTTCTTAAGTTGAACTTTCTGGTTCGTTTTCTTGTTCGAGTTTTACCTGTGCATTAGATGAGTACTTATTGTATGCTTGTTGTTTGTCTGCGATAGATCACCCGGATTGCGCCGCTTGTTACTTCGATACCCTAGGTCTCGCGGATCATCAGCAAGGCAAGTAACACTTTGATCATACCTTTTCTACAACCCATGTTTTATTGCATTAGATCAATCCTCACACATTGCATGATTAGGATCTAATTAAACTGTGGGATGGGAAGTAGATGAGGTAGTACCTATCACCTGTATTATTATGAAACCTTTGGGAGTTACTTCTACGTTTGCTTATTATGCCATGCTATGCTAGTAGACGTGGATTGGGTGAGTGATATCCATGACAGATGTGAGTTTTGTTAATTTTAATGGTTTATCTAAGGTGGCAACTTAAACACACATCTGGGTGGATTGAGGCACCTGATGTCTATCAGGACTTGCCTGTTTTTTTCCGGACCGCCACCCAGGCCCAAAGGGATCATAAGATAATTCATGCTAGAAACTTCCGTGTGCAGCCACATGCTACTATGGGCTCTGGCATAGTTGACTAAGTTGTGCGAACTCTTACGGGGTGGACTAGCAGATGTAGGGGTTGTAGGTGGTACGGTCTACCCCACATGTAAGGTGCTAGTGCTTCTGAAAGACTATGTCTCGATCATCCGTCTTCTCAAACACCATGTAGTGCGAGAAAACAAACGGAGGCGATCGAGTCATGTGGGGAAAAGTGCGCAAACCTCTGCAGAGTGTACAAACTAATCATGATTAGCCGTGTCCCCGGTTATGGACAGCTTGAGTATCTAGTACTTGAATATCATGTGAATCTCAACATGTTACTTCTAATTAATGTTGTTGGGTTTTAATTGTTCACTTAATTGGGATCGGAATGCTGTCAACCATTCTCGATGTTTCACAACCACCATGATAGTTAAATAAATTTATTCCTTTGCAGTAGGGAAAAACTGGCTTTACGCAAAACTGTAACCATAGAGCTTTCCACCAGCCATATATGCATATAGTATAGCTGTTTCATTCCATTACTCTCTATGTGTTACATTGCCAGCATATTCCATGTGCTGACCCGTTTTCGGGCTGCAACTTCTCATGTTGCAGACTTTTCAGACGACGAGTAAGGTGCTTTTAGGTCGTGGTTCTATACTCAGTGATGCCGTTGGAGTTGATGGACCCATTTATCTTCCGAGTCTTCCGCTGTTATCTTTATTAGATGGCCTTAAGCCATACTTATTGTAATAAGTTCTCTTTGAGACAACGATGTAATAAGGGTGTGATTGCCACTCTGCTATAAATCCTTCGATGTACTGTGTGGTGTCAGCATTACTGATCCAGGGATGACACCCGAGCACAGTAGACTTGATCCATTCGGGTCGGGTCGCTACAGAGATGGTATCAGAGCACACGCTGACTGTAGGACACGACCACTAAGTTAAAGCCATAGATCACCATTCTCTTCTCATTTTCTAACTCCTCATCTTTTCTACTCTTTTAGGATGACGCACGCGAAGATTAAGTACGCTCAACCGGATGAAGGCACACCATTTGGATTTCACCTGAAGGAAGTCACCAAGTACCTGAACATTGGATTACCAAGCTTCACGG
The DNA here is from genome assembly GCF_003073215.2 of Triticum urartu. Lineage (NCBI taxonomy): Eukaryota > Viridiplantae > Streptophyta > Magnoliopsida > Poales > Poaceae > Triticum > Triticum urartu. The sequence continues at coordinate 317,901,814 of NC_053024.1, read as the reverse complement.
GAACCTTCAACGCCACTCTGCCTGAAGAGGAGCGCTGGAAGATTCAAGCTCACGTTCCGGGAAGGACATTCGCGCCAATCACGAAGCCTATAGATAGTGTTTTCAATGCACCAACCTGGAGTCTGGGAAAGAGCATGGCAGCTCATATCACCATAGGACGCATTGGAGAAGTTTACCAAGAAGACCTCAAGGACACTATCTACCAGATTTGCGGACGCCGAGATGAACAATGGGAGTTAGTCAGCACCAAGAAGGATAGATCCATTGCATCTTTCATCCAGGAGTTAAACCAGCACATTCGACGCCACGAGAACCAGATGTGCAATGATATGATAGAGTTGAAGAATGCAAAGGCAAGGATCATCGAGCTAGAAGGAGAACTGAAGTCTACACGCAAGGACTACATGGACGAGATCGTAGCTCTAGCGAGACACAATGGCGATCTTAAGCAGGAGATTGAAGAACTCAAGAGGAAGTTAGGATCCAAGGAGGAAGACGAGTACGTCGCATGTCCGGACAACTACATCATCATCGACGACACCGATTCGGATCCAAGTGAACCCGACTTTGAAGACGAAGCTGGAGCAGATATCATGGAGTCTTCCACCGGTTCAAATTTCTAGATGACCACCAAATAGTAGTAGTATTCCCCCATGTAAACACAATAGTTCGAGCACTTTTGCGATAGTTAGACCGTTTGTAAGCCCTTGTTTGATTGAATGAAGTGATTTTGTGTGCATTTGCTCATGTGCATTGGGGTAGTGTTTTCCCTTTAGACCTCATTCTATTCTTAATTCTCATCCTCTCTAAACCCTCAGATACCTCCGAGACGTGACAATGGATTCCCACCGGAGCTCACTCAGTTGATCCAGCAACAGAATCAGTTGATGCAGATGTTAGTCCAGAACCAGCAGAATAACAACAACAACAACCCACCACCACCACCTGTTGACCACTTAGCCCGTTTCCTTAGGCTGAATCCGCCGGTGTTTTCCAGTAGCACCGAGCCAATAGTAGCAGACGATTGGCTACGCAAGATAGGAAGGGAGTTGACCACTGCAGGATGCACGGATGGTGAGAAACTGAAATTTGCCGCTCACCAGCTTGACGGACCCGCGGCAGCATGGTGGGAGAATTTCACAGCCACTTACCCAGTTGACACTGTCACATGGGATCAGTTTCAGCAAGCTTTCCGCACCGCCCATGTTTCAGCAGGAGCTATGGCCATGAAGAAGCGTGAGTTTCGCAACTTACGCCAAGGAGGAAGGACAGTTGGCCAGTACGTTGACGACTTCAGCAAGTTAGCACGTTATGCCCCAGATGACGTTGCTACGGATGCAGCTAAGCAGGAGAAGTTTCTGGAAGGACTGAATGATGAACTAAGCATGAAGTTGATGGTAGCGAGTTTCAACAACTACCAGGAGTTGGTAGATCGTGCCATCATGATTGAAGGGAAGCAACGGCAGATTGAGAACCGTAAGAGGAAGTATGGACAGGGGAAGTATAACTCTGGAGCCCAGCAGAAGCCCCGTTTTACCCCTAAACCGGGATTTCAGTTTTAGCATACCCATGGAGGAGGTAGTTCGCACAACCATAATGGCCACAAGAATGGTAATGGGAATGGAGGAAGCAACGGCCAGAATCGGACCACCCCATCGACCCCAACCAAGAGAGATCTGAGTCAAGTCACCTGTTTCAAGTGTTCCAAGACCGGACATTATGCCAATGAATGTCCTGAAGGCTAGAATGGAAATGGCAATGGAAGCTCTGGGAAGAAGCCGAACCCTTTCAATAGAGGACAGGTGAACCACGTTAATGTGGAGGAGGTTGAAGATCAGCCCGATGCAGTAATCGGTAAGTTTTTGGTTAAGTCGTTTACTGCACTTGTTCTTTTTGACACTGGTGCATCGCATTCATCCATATCAAGGGGATTTGTGGATAAGTATAACCTACCAACCCAAGCCCTTAGGTCACCCATGTTAGTAACCTCGCCAGGAGCAGAGTATGTGGCAAGTTTATGGTGTGATCGGTTACCATTAAGGATTGGTAACTATGAGTTTCCCTCAGACCTAATAGTACTGGAATCTCAAGGACTGGATGTGATATTAGGCATGGATTGGTTATCAAAGTATAAAGGGAATATTGAGTGTGCTAGTAAGTCAATTTTGCTTACCACACCAGAAGGAAGAAGGATGAAGTATGTATCCCGGCATGTGCCAAACAGGTCACAAGTAAACTACCTAACAGGAGTTGTGCAAGAGGAAGTACCAGTGGTAAAGGATTTTTCCTGATGTATTTCCAGAGGAATTACCAGGCATGCCACCGGATAGAGACATTGAGTTTTTGATTGAGTTATTGCCAGGTACAAGCCCAATATCGAAGCGACCGTACCGGATGCCAGCAAAGGATTTGGTAGAAATTAAGAATCAGATTAAGGAGTTATTGGATAAAGGTTACATTCGCCCAAGTTCTTCGCCTTGGGGATCACCCGTACTTCTAGTGGAAAAGAAGGATGGATCATTAAGGATGGTTGTAGATTATCGGGGATTGAATGAAGTAACCATCAAGAATAAGTACCCACTGCCAATGATTAATGATCTGTTTGATCGATTGCAAGGACCTAAAGTGTTTTCCAAGATCGATTTGCGATCAGGGTACCATCAGTTGAAGATTCGGGAGCAGGACATACCTAAGACAGCACTCACCACGAGATATGGACTGTATGAGTATACCGTTATGTCATTTGGATTGACTAACGCACCTGCCTATTTTATGAACCTGATGAACAAAGTGTTTATGGAGTTTTTGGATAAGTTCGTCGTAGTGTTCATTGATGACATCCTGGTTTATTCAAAGAATGAAGAGGAGCATAAGGAACATTTGCGTTTGGTTTTGGAGAAACTAAGGGAACATCAGTTATACGCCAAATTCAGCAAATGTGAGTTTTGGTTGAAGGAAGTTGGATTCCTCGGACACGTTATATCCGGAGAAGGTATAGCAGTTGACCCCACTAAGGTTGAGACCGTAACTGAATGGGAATCACCAACGACAGCTGGAGAGATCCGGAGTTTTCTTGGACTCGCAGGATACTACCGGAGATTCATTGAGAATTTCTCAAAGATTGCAAAGCCTATGACTGAATTGTTGAAGAAGGATACTAAGTTCAAATGGACTGAGGAGTGTGAGGCTAGTTTCCAAGAATTGAAGAAACGCTTGGTTACCTCACCAGTATTGATTTTGCCAGATCAGACCAATGATTATGAGGTGTATTGCGACGCTTCACGTCGAGGACTTGGAGCAGTGCTTATGCAGGAAGGAAAAGTTGTTTCGTATGCTTCACGACAACTGAAGCCTCATGAGTTGAATTATGCCACGCATGATTTGGAGTTAGCAGCCGTAGTGCATGCATTGAAGACGTGGAGACATTTCCTCATTGGAAATCATTGTGAGGTGTACACGGATCACAAGAGTTTGAAGTACATTTTCACTCAGAAGGAGTTGAACCTCAGACAAAGGAGATGGTTGGAGCTCATCAAGGATTATGATATGAGATTGCATTACCATCCCGGAAAAGCTAATGTAGTAGCTGACGCATTGAGCCGTAAGAGCCATGTCAACACCCTAGTGACGGGAGAAATACCCAAGGAGTTAGCAGAAAACCTGTGAGCTATGTTTGGAAATTGTTCTGAGAGGCTATGTAGCGGCATTGGAGATTCAGTCAACATTGATGGATAAGATTAGAGAGGCTCAGAAATCTGACAAGGAGATTGCTGCTATAAAAGAGAAATTGAGCGAAGGAAAAGCAAAGGGATTTCGTGAGGATGAGCACGATACCCTATGGTTTGAGGACCATGTTTATGTGCCAAATGACCCGGAGATCAGGAAGTTGATTTTGCAAGAGGCACATGATTCACCGTATTCGATTCACCCATGGAATACCAAGATGTATTTGGATTTGAAGGAAACATTCTGGTGGACTGGAATGAAGATGGATATTGCAGCATATGTAGCAGTTTGTGACGTATGTCAGAGAGTAAAGGCAGAGCATCAGAAGCCAGCAGGATTGTTACAACCATTGCCGATACCCGAATGGAAGTGGGATAAGATAGGCATGGATTTTATCACAGGACTACCCAGGACGAAAGCAGGCTATGACTTGATATGGGTAGTAGTTGATCGTTTGACAAAGGTAGCACATTTCATTCCAGTTAAGACCACTTACACCAGTGCTAAGTTGGCGAAGATATACATGACTAGGATCATTTGTTTGCATGGAGTTCCAAGGAGTATCGTATCAGATAGAGGAACCCAATTTACCTCAAAGTTTTGGAATCAGTTGCATGAAACTTTAGAAACCAGACTAGAGTTCAGTACAGCTTTCCATCCGCAGATAGATGGACAGACCGAAAGAGTCAATCAGATTTTGGAAGATATGCTGAGAGCTTGTGCACTAGATTATGGATCTAGTTGGGACGATAACTTGCCGTATGCGGAGTTTTCTTATAACAACAGTTACCAAACCAGTTTGAAGATGGCACCTTTCGAAGCTTTATACGGAAGGAGGTGCAGGACACCGTTGTCATGGGACGAAGTTGGAGACCGTCAGTTCTTTGGACCAGATTTGATTAAGGAGTCTGAACGGAAAGTTAAGTTGATTCGCGATAGGCTCAAGGTAGCCCAGTCCAGGCAGAAGAGCTACGCAGATTCTAAACGCAAGGAGACCGTTTACGAAACCGGAGACAGAGTTTATCTCCGAGTATCCCCACTTCGAGGAGTTAAGCGCTTTGGAGTTAAAGGAAAGTTAGCACCGCGTTTCGTTGGACCGTATAAGATCTTGCAACGTATGGGAGAAGTCGCTTATAAGTTGGAATTACCAGAGGGACTGTCAGGAGTTCATGATGTATTCCATGTTTCTCAGCTGAAGAAATGTCACGCCGAGATGGCGGAAGTACCGCTAAGAGATACCGTGCCACTCGAAGCGATTCAGTTGAAGGACGACTTAACGTATGAGGAGAAGCCAGTCAAGATTCTCGATTATGCCAGCAGAGTTACCCGCAGCAAGGTTATCAAGTTTTGCAAGGTTCAGTGGAACCACCACTCAGAGGATGAAGCCACCTAGGAAAGAGAAGAAGATTTGCTCAAGGACCACCCTCACCTATTTTCTAGCCAACCCGAATCTCGAGGGAGAGATTCATCTTAAGGGGGGTAGGTTTGTAACATCCCAAATTTTCAATTTGGAATGTTATACACTAGATCATCATGCATATCATATTTTCTTGCATTTTGGTCGATCCTAGAAATTTCACGCAACTCAAGGACCTTCGGAGAGAGTTGGAGATTTCGTTGTTTTCATATTTGAGAGTTTTCTCAAATGTTGGAAAAGAGGATCATTAGATTTATTTATTTCATCTTCAATTATTTTCCTATATCGAAAAAATGAGAGAGGGAATAATATGACTTTCCCAAAATTTAGGAAAATGAAGATCTAATGGATAAATTAATTTTTGTTTTCCGGTGTTTATTTGCATTTTCTTTGGATAGGGAAAAATGAGTTTTCGAAAATTGCATTCTTGGTCCGGAGGAAAGTTCATTTTGTTCGACTCATTTTTAGGAGTCAGGGAAAATTTACTTTAGAAATTTTGGAGTTCGTTTAGTTAGTTTTCTTTTTGTTTTTCTGCGCGGAACCGTTAAAAAAAATTTCTTCGCAGCGCCTTGGGCCAAGGCCCAGCCAGCAGGCCGGCCGGCCAGGCCCCAGCCCCAGCCGCGCGCGCGCCAGGCGCCAGGCGCAGGCAGCCGCCGCCTCGCTCTAGGCCGAGTCCCAGCGGGACTCTGGGCCGGTTAGCCCCCCCCCTTTCCTTTTTTTGTTTTCCCTCTTTTGCTTGCCCCCTACCCCAAGTAATCCCCCCCCACCTATATAAATACACCCCAAACCCCCCCCCCTCTCCTCACATCAATCCCAAGCCCCTCTCCTCCTTAGCCGCGCCCCACCCCGCGCCCCTCACCCGCCGCCGCCGCCTTAGCCGCGCCGCCCCGCGCCTAAGCCGCCGCCGCCGCCCTTAGCCGCTGCCGCCCGGAGCCCGCCTCCCGAGGTAGCCGCGCCTCTCTTTTTCTTCCCCGGTCTAGTTTTTCCTAAAAGAACCATTCCGTTTTCTCTCCGATTCTTTTCTTTTTCTTTTCCGGTTCTTTGTTTCGGTTTTCTTTTCCGAAAACCCTAGATCGGTTTTGTTCTTCTTTCGGACCGTTCGTCTCAATGAACGTGATCACCGATTTTTCCCGGTTAACGACGCCCGTTCGTTTAACCGTTCGTCTTTTTCTTTTCGTCGGATTTATTCCGCGATCACGATCTCAGATCCGATCTTCGTTCTAGTCTTTCTTCTCGCTCGTTTATCGGAATCAGGTGATTCAAGCGCCTGGAGTTTTCGTTTCGAAAGCGCCGTTCCGTCTAATCAACTTAAACAAGTTTTTGCCCCGAGTAAAATTTGACCTAGTTTCAACTTGCTAGAACCGAGTTGTTTTCTTCCGCCGTTTGTTTTCTGTTTCTTTGTTTGGTTCGTTCTTTCTTTGCAACCGGAGTTCTTAAGTTGAACTTTCTGGTTCGTTTTCTTGTTCGAGTTTTACCTGTGCATTAGATGAGTACTTATTGTATGCTTGTTGTTTGTCTGCGATAGATCACCCGGATTGCGCCGCTTGTTACTTCGATACCCTAGGTCTCGCGGATCATCAGCAAGGCAAGTAACACTTTGATCATACCTTTTCTACAACCCATGTTTTATTGCATTAGATCAATCCTCACACATTGCATGATTAGGATCTAATTAAACTGTGGGATGGGAAGTAGATGAGGTAGTACCTATCACCTGTATTATTATGAAACCTTTGGGAGTTACTTCTACGTTTGCTTATTATGCCATGCTATGCTAGTAGACGTGGATTGGGTGAGTGATATCCATGACAGATGTGAGTTTTGTTAATTTTAATGGTTTATCTAAGGTGGCAACTTAAACACACATCTGGGTGGATTGAGGCACCTGATGTCTATCAGGACTTGCCTGTTTTTTTTCGGACCGCCACCCAGGCCCAAAGGGATCATAAGATAATTCATGCTAGAAACTTCCGTGTGCAGCCACATGCTACTATGGGCTCTGGCATAGTTGACTAAGTTGTGCGAACTCTTACGGGGTGGACTAGCAGATGTAGGGGTTGTAGGTGGTACGGTCTACCCCACATGTAAGGTGCTAGTGCTTCTGAAAGACTATGTCTCGATCATCCGTCTTCTCAAACACCATGTAGTGCGAGAAAACAAACGGAGGCGATCGAGTCATGTGGGGAAAAGTGCGCAAACCTCTGCAGAGTGTACAAACTAATCATGATTAGCCGTGTCCCCGGTTATGGACAACTTGAGTATCTAGTACTTGAATATCATGTGAATCTCAACATGTTACTTCTAATTAATGTTGTTGGGTTTTAATTGTCCACTTAATTGGGATTGAGAATGCTGTCAACCATTCTCAATGTTTAACAACCACCATGATAGTTAAATAAATTTATTCCTTTGCAGTAGGGAAAAACTGGCTTTACGCAAAACTGTAACCATAGAGCTTTCCACCAGCCATAAATGCATGTAGTATAGCTGTTTCATTTCTTTCCTCTCTATGTGTTACATTGCCAGCATATTCCATGTGCTGACCCGTTTTCGGGCTGCAAATTCTCATGTTGCAGACTTTTCAGACGACGAGTAAGGTGCTTTTAGGTCGTGGTTCTATACTCAGTGATGCCGTTGGAGTTGATGGACCCATTTATCTTCCGAGTCTTCCGCTGTTATCTTTATTAGATGGCCTTAAGCCATACTTATTGTAATAAGTTCTCTTTGAGACAACGATGTAATAAGGGTGTGATTGCCACTCTGCTATAAATCCTTCGATGTACTGTGTGGTGTCAGCATTACTGATCCAGGGATGACACCCGAGCACAGTAGACTTGATCCATTCGGGTCGGGTCGCTACACATAAACCATTACGTTGTCTTCCTTGTCCAACGTCAACCCTTTAGCATGTCATATTCAATGAGTGCTCACAATCATAAAAGATGTCCAAGATAGTATATTTATATGTGAAGACCTCTCTTTCTTTATTACTTACTATTAATTGCAACGATGACCAAAACTATGTTTGTCAATCTCTCAACAACTTTTATTCATCATACTTTTATTCAACTTTTACTCCATAAGATCCATATGATCTCTTTTATTCTTTTTATTCTTTCCCTTTTCTTTTATTCACTTAAGATCATGACAAAATAATCAAGCCCTAGACTCAACACTAATCTTTATTATATATAGCTCACAGACTCGATTACATAGAAGGATCATAAAGCAAAACTCACAACTAGATCATACTAAAAGCTTTATACTGCTAGATCAAGATATTACCAAAAGGATCGAACTAAGAAAAACAGTAAAGATAGAAGTGATGGTGATACGATACCGGGGCACTCCCCCAAGCTTGGCAGTTGCCAAGGGGAGTGCCCATACCCGATGCTCAGTTTTTCTTTGTTGGTGAAGAAGATGGAGGTTTTGTTGATGGCGTAGGCTTCTTCCTTAATTTGCACTTGAGGACAGAATTTTGGTCCCTTAGGTCCTCGATCTCCTGCTCCAGGCTCAGTATCTTTTTGCATAGTTCCTGTTTGTTTTCCTGCAAGAGGCGAAAAGGGATAAACTCGATCTTAGGTTTCTTTACTCTATCAGGGAGGCTTCACTTTTTGAACTCCACATGCAAGTCCCCAGGTTGAGGTGGTGGGACTTCATCTTCATCTGAGCTCGTCTCCTCCTTTCCCTTAGGTTCATAGTCCTCTTCTTCTTCCGTAGTCCAACCACAATGCTCCACATCCCCATAGACCTTAGGATCTGCAAGGTAATCAGCCACATAGCTCTCTCCTTCCGAATCCTGGGACGACATGTTGCTCAAATCTGCAGCAGGACAGCTCGAAACAAAGACAGGAGATATTGCATGATACGGAAGTCAAAACCTCTAGGAGATTATATAATGAATTTTTAACGACCAAAATACGTGTCATGTAAGAAAACGGAGTCCGGAGAGCACACGAGGTGCCCACGAGGTAGGGGGTGCGCCCAGTAGGGTAGGGCGCGCCCTCCACCCTCGTGGAGGCCTCATGTCCTTCCTGGACTGCTTCTTATTTTTCTATCTTTCTAAATATTCCAAAACTGAGAAATATTGCCATAAAAACTGTTTTGGACTCGGTTTACTTACCGTACAACATACCTATTCTTTTTCGGAGTCTGAAATGTTCAGGAAAGTGTCCCTTATGTATTCCTCCGGGGTTATGGTTTCAATAACATTGGTTTCAACATTTATAGGGTTACCTGAGATATAATGTTTAATTCTTTGACCGTTCACCACCTTCAAATTTGTGCCTTCGAAGTTGTTGATTTTTATGGCACCGAAATGATAGACCTCCTCGATAACGTAAGGACCTTCCCATTTAGAGAGAAGTTTTCCTGCAAAAAATCTTAAACGAGAGTTGTATAGCAATACATAATCACCTACATTAAACTCACACTTTTGTATTCTTTTGTCATGCCATCTTTTAACCTTTTCTTTAAATAATTTGGCATTCTCATAGGCTTGGGTTCTCCATTCATCAAGTGAGCTAATGTCAAATAACCTCTTCTCACCGGCAAGTTTGAAATCATAATTGAGCTCTTTAATAGCCCAATAAGCCTTATGTTCTAGTTCGAGAGGTAAGTGACATGCTTTTCCATAGACCATTTTATACGGAGACATACCCATAGGATTTTTATATGCAGTTCTATAGGCCCATAATGCATCATCAAGTTTCTTGGACCAATTCTTTCTAGATCTGTTAACAGTCTTTTGCGAAATTAATTTGAGCTCTGTATTGCTCAATTCTACTTGACCACTAGACTGTGGGTGATAAGGAGATGCAATTCTATGATTAACATCATATTTAGCAAGCATTTTACAGAAAGCACCATGAATAAAATGTGAACCACCATCAGTCATTAAATATCTAGGGACTCCAAACCTCGGAAAAATAACTTCTTTAAGCATCTTAATAGAGGTGTTATGATCAACACTACTAGTTGGAATAGCTTCTACCCACTTAGTAATGTAATCAACAACAACTAAAATATGTGTGTATCCATTGGACGCAGGAAAAGGTCCCATATAACCAAAGCCCCAAACATCAAATGGTTCAATAACAAGTGAATAATTCATAGGCATTTCTTGATGTCTACTAATATTACCAATTCTTTGACATTCATCACAAGACAAGACAAACTTACGGGCATCCTTGAAGAGAGTAGGCCAATAAAAACCGGATTGCAATACCTTATGTGCAGTTCTATCTCCAGCTTGGTGTCCTCCATAAGCCTCGGAATGACACTTGCGTATGATCTGTTCTTGTTCATGCTCAGGTACACAACATCTAATAACACCATCTACTCCTTCTTTATAGAGATGTGGATCATCCCAGAAGTAATGTCTTAAATCATAGAAAACCTTTTCTTTTGCTGGTATGTGAAACTAGGTAGTACAAATTTAGCAACAATATAATTAGCATAATCAGCATACCATGGAGTAGTACGAGAAGAATTTATGAAATTTAATTATTCATCAGGAAAGCTTATCATCAATAGGTAGTGGGTCATCAAGAACATTCTCTAACCTAGACAAGTTATCTGCAACGGGGTTCTCAGCTCCCTTTCTATCAATAATATGCAAATCAAATTCTTGTAGCAAGAGAACCCATCTAATAAGTCTAGGTTTAGCATCTTTCTTTTCCATAAGATATTTAATAGCAGCATGATCCGTGTGAATAGTTACTTTAGAATCAACAATATATGGTCTAAACTTATCACAAGCAAATATAACTGCTAGGAATTCCTTTTCAGTAGTGGCATAATTTCTCTGAGCATTGTCTAGAGTTTTACTAGCATATTGAATAACATTTAATTTCTTATCAACTCTTTTCCCTAGAATAGCACCTACAGCATAATCACTAGCATCACACATATGCTGTTCTATTATCCCAAAGTGTATCATCTAATTTCTTAGACCAATTCTTCCTGGACCTATTGACAGTCTTTTGCAAAATTAATTTTATTTCTCTATTGCTAAGTTCAACTTGACCACTAGACTGAGGATGATATGGTGATGCAATTCTATGGATAACATCATACTTCGCAAGCATTTTACGGAAAGCACCATGAATAAAGTGTGAACCACCATTAGTCATTAAATATCTAGGGACTCCAAACCTTGGGAAAATAACTTCCTTAAGCATTTTAATAGAGGTTTTGTGATCAGCACTACTGGTTGGAATAGCTTCTACCCATTTAGTAACATAATCATCAACAACCAAAATATGAGTATACCCATTACAGGAAGGAAAAGGTCCCATGTAATCAAATCCCCAAACATCAAATGGTTCAACATCAAGTGGATAATTCATAGCATTTCTTGACGCTTACCGATATTACCTATTCTTTGACATTCATCACAAGATAAGACGAACTTACGGGCATCCTTGAAGAGAGTAGGCCAATAAAATCCAGACTGCAATACCTTATGAACAGTTCTATCTCTAGCATGATGCCCTCCATAAGCTTCAGAGTGACATTTTCGTAGGATTTGTCCCTGTTCATGCTCAGGTAGACAACGTCTAATAATACCATCTACTCATTCTTTATAAAGATGTGGGTCATCCCAAAAGTAATGTCTTAAATCATAGAAGAATTTTTTCTTTTGTTGGTATGTAAATATAGGTGGTAAATATTTAGCAACAATGTAATTAGCATAATCAGCATACCAAGGAGTACTATGAGAAACATTTATTGTAGCTAACTTCTCATTAGGAAAACTAGCATCAATAGGTAGTGGGTCATCAAGCACATTTTCAAGCCTAGATAAATTATCAGCTACTGGGTTCTCAGCTCCTTTTCTATCAATGTTATGTAAATCAAATTCTTGTAACAAGAGAACCCATCGAATAAGTCTACGTTTAGCATCTTTCTTTTCCATAAGATATTTAATAACAACATGGTCTGTGTGAACAGTTACTTTGGAATCAACAATATAAGGTCTAAATTTATCACAAGCAAACACCACTTCTAAGAATTCTTTTTCAGTAGTACCATAATTTATTTGAGCACTGTCTATAGTTTTACTAGCATAATGAATAACATTCAATTTCTTATCAACTCTTTGTCCTAGAACAACACCATCAACATAATCACTAGCATAATACATAATTTCAAAAGGCAAGTTTCAATCAGGTGGTTGAACAATAGGTGCAGAAATTAAAGCTTTCTTAAGTGTTCAAAGGCTTCTAAAAAATCATCATCAAAAACAAAGGGAATATCCTTTTGCAAGAGACTAGTAAGAGGCCTAGAATTTTTTTAAAAGTCTTTGATAAATCTCCTATAGAAACTAGCATGACCTAAGAAACTACGAATACCTTTTATATCTTTAGGACATGGCATTTTCTCAATTGCATCAACCTTCGCTTTGTCCACTTCAATACCTCTTTCAGAAATTTTATGACCCAAGACAATGCCTTCATTAACCTTAAAGTGGCATTTCTCCCAATTCAAGACAAGATTTGTTTGTTCACATCTCTGCAAAACTCGATCAAGATTGCTTAAACAATCATCAAAAGACTTCCCATAAACAGAAAAGTCATCCATGAAAACCTCAACAATCTTTTCACAAAAGTCAGAGAATATAGCAGGCATACATCTTTGAAAGGTAGCAGGTGCATTACATAATCCAAAAGGCATACGTCTATAAGCATAGGTTCCAAAGGGACAAGTAAAAGTGGTCTTTTGTTGATCAGGTTGAGAAACAGGTATTTGTAAAAAGCCAGAATATCCATCAAGGAAGCAAAAGTGTGTGTGCTTAGATATCTTTCAAGCATTTGATCAATAAAAGGCAAAGGGTAATGATCTTTTCTAGTTTCTTTGTTTAATTTTCTAAAATCTATTACCATTCTATAGCCTGTAACAATTCTTTGTGGAATAAGTTCATTCTTATCATTAGGAACAACAGTTATACCTCCTTTCTTAGGGACACAATGAACAGGACTTACCCATCTACTATCAGCTATGGGATAGATTATACCTGCTTCCAGAAGTTTTAATATTTCCGTTCTTACCACTTCTTTCATCTTCAGATTTAACCGACGTTGGTGATCAACAACAGGTTTAGCATCAGGTTCCATATTAATTTTGTGCTGACAAAGAGTGGGACTAATGCCCTTTAAATCATCAAGAGTGGGACTAATGCTCTGAAAGGTTAGAACTTTCAATAATCTTTCTTCTTCATGTTCTGAAAGGTTAGCACTAATAATAACAGGATATATCTTCTTTTCATCAAGATAAGCATATTTCAAAGTGTCTAGCAATTTTTTTAATTCAAACACAAGATCACCTTTAGGTGGAGGTGGACCTCCTGGAGTTTCAATAGGCAAATTGTGTTTAAGTAGAGGACGTTGTTCAAAGAAAATTTTATCTATTTCATTTCTTTCATGCATATGTAAATCATTTTCATGGTCTAAAAAATATTGTTCTAGAGGATCAGTAGGTGGTACATCGATAGAAGCAAGACCAATTAATTCATCCTTACTAGGCAATTCTTTTTCTTGAAGATTTCTACTAAACTTGGAAAAATTAAACTCATGAGACTCATTACCAAAACTAACACCGACAGGTTGTTTCTCACAATCTATTCTAGCATTAATGGTGTTCAAGAAAGGTCTACCAAAGATAATGGGACAAAGGTCATCTTGTGGGGAACCAAGAACAAGAAAATCAGTAGGGTATTTTATTTTCCCACACAAGACTTCAACATCTCTAACAATCCCTATTGGTGATATAGTGTCTCTATTAGCAAGTTTAATACTAACATCTATTTTTTCTATCTCTGCAGGTGCTATGTCATTCATAATTTCTTGATATAATGTGTAAGGAATAGCACTCACACTAGCACCTATGTCACACAAACCATGATAACAGTGATCTCCTATTTTAACTAAGATGATGGGCATGCCAACAACAGGTCTATGTTTATCTTTTTTATCAGGTTTGGCAATTCTAGCAGCTTCTTCACAGAAGTAAATAACACGCCCATCCATATCTTCTTCCAAGAGATCTTTAACCATAGAAATACTAGATTTTACTTTAATTTGTTCATCAGGTTTAGGTGTTCTAATATAGCTTTTGTTAACCACAGTTGAAACTTTAGCATGTTCATTTATCCTAACAGGGAAAGATGGTTTCTCAATATAAGCAGAAGGAAGAACTGGATCAACATTATAAATAATAGTTTCTTCTTTAACTGGTACCCGTTCTTTAATTTCTTCTTTAATATGTGGGTGATATTTGATCCTTAGGGAGTTCAACATGAGTAGCGAATGATTCAAAAAGGAGGCTACTATCTCAGAGTCAAGTCCATATTTAGTGCTAAACTTTTGGAAAGCATCGGTATCCATAAAATATTTAACACGATCATACTTAAGTTTAATACTTGACTCTTTACTTTTCTCGAGTTCCCAATCTTCGGAGTTGCGTTTAATTCTTTCCAAAAGATCCCATCGGAATTCAATAGTCTTCTTCATAAAAGAACCAGCACAAGAAGTATCAAGCATGGTTTGATCATTACGAGAAGCCGAGCATAAATTTTTTGGATAATAATTCTCTTGAGAGCTCATGATTGGGGCATGAATATAACATTGAATTAAGCCTTCCCAAGCTAGAGCGATACTTCCTCCTTCACGAGGCCAAAAATTATATATATAATTCCGATCACGATGAACTAGATGCATAGGATAATTTTTTTGGTGGAACTCCAATTTCAAAATATTCCAATTCCATGATCCAATATCATCACATAGCCTATAACATGCCAATGCTTTTCCCTTCAAAGATAAAGGGAAAACTTTTTTCATAACTTTATCTCCGGGTAAACCTGCAAGCTTAAACAATCCACAAATTTGTTCTACATATATCAAGTGCATATCAGGATGTTCGGTTCCATCTCCTGCATAAGGATTAGCTAGCAGTTGTTCTATCATACCCGAAGGAATTTCATATTCAATATTTTCAGTAGGTGTAGTAGGTTGAGGGGTAGCTAATTGTGGTTCCAAACGAGGTGAAGATACCCCGAACAAACCCCTCAAAGGATTGTTTTCCATAGTAACAAGTGACAATAAATTTCAGCACACTATATAAATGTTTCCTTACCAAATTCCACTTACCAAAGGCGCTTCACTCCCTAGCAATGGTGCCATAAAATAGCCTTGATCACCCACAAGTATAGGGGATCAATTGTAGCTTTTTTCGATAAGTAAGAGTGTCGAACCCAATGAGGAGTAGAAGGAAATGACAAGTACTTTTCAGCAAGGTAATGTCTGCAAGTGTTGAAATTGTAAGTAGAGGAGTAGTTTGATAGCAAGATAATATGTAACGAGCAAGTAACGATAATAGTAAAAAAAGTGCAGCAAGGTAGCCCAATCCTTTTGAGGCAAAGGACAGGCCAAAACGGTCTCTTATGATAAGCAAAGCGTTCTTGAGGGTACACAGGAATTTCATCTAGTCACTTTCATCATGTTGGTTTAATTCGTGTTCACTACTTTGATAATTTGATATGTGGGTGGACCAGTGCTTAGGTGTTGTTCTTACTTGAACAAACCTCCTACTTATTATTAACCCTCCCGCAAGCATTCGCAACTACGAGAAAAGTATTAAGAATAAATTCTAACCATAGCATTAAACTTTTGGATCCAATCGGTCCCTTACGGAATAGCGCATAAACTGGGGTTTAAGCTTGTGTCACTCTAGCAACCCATCATCTAATTGCTACTCCAAAATTCATTCCCTTAGGCCCAAATATGATGAAGTGTCATGTAGTTGACGTTCACATGAAACCACTAAGGGAATCACAACATACATACTATCAAAATATCGAACACATATCAAATTCACATGATTACTTGCAACGTGATTTCTTTCGTGACCTCAAGAACAAAGGTAACTACTCACAAATGATAAACATGCTCATGATCAGAGGGGTATTAAATAACATATTGGATCTGAACATATAATCTTCCATCAAATAAACCATATAGTAATCAACTACAAGATGTAATCAACACTACTAGTCACCCACAAGCACCAATCTATAGTTCCGGTAACAAGATTGAACACAAGAGATGAACTAGGGTTTGAGAGGAGATGGTGCTATTGAAGATGTTGATGGAGATTTCCCTCCCCAAGATGGGAGAGTTGTTGGTGATGATGATGACGATGATTTCCCCCTCCGGGCGGGAAGTATCACTGGCGGAATTGTTCCGCCGGAGGGCAAAAGTGCTCCTGCCCAAGTTCCTCCTCGAGGCGGCGGCGCTTCGTCCCGAAAGTCCTCCATTTATTTTTTCTAGGTCAAAATGACTTATATACCAAAATATGGGCACCAGAGGTGGGCCGAGGAGGGGACAACCCACCAGGGCGCGCCTGGGCTCCCTGGCGCGCCTAGGTGGGTTGTGCCCACCTGGTGGGCCCCCTCTGGTACTTATTGTTGGGGAACGTAGTAATTTCAAAAAAAAATCCTACGCACATGCAAGATCCATCTAGGTAATGCATAGCAACGGGAGGGGAGAGTGTTGTCCACATACACTCGTAGACCGAAGCGGAAGCGTTATGACAACGCGGTTGATGTAGGCTTATGTCTTCATGATCGGACCGATCCTAGCACTGAAGGTACGGCACCTTCGCGATCTGCACATGTTCAGCTCGGTGACGTCCCACAAACTCTAGATCCAGCGGAGTGTCGAGGGAGAGCTTCGTTAGCATGATGGTGTGCTGACAATGATGATGAAGTTACCGAAGCAGGGCTTCGCCTAAGCACTACAACGATATGACCGAGATGCAAATCTGTGGAGGGGGCACAGCACACCGCTAAAAAATCAACTTGTGTGTCTATGGGGTGCCCCCTCCCCCGTATATAAAGGAGGGGAGGAGGAGGCCGGCCGGCCCTAGAGGGCGCGCCAAGGGGGGAGGAATCCTCCTCCTAGTAGGAGTAGGATTCCTCCTTTCCTAGTCCTACTAGGAGGGGGAAGGAAGTAGAGGGGGAGGGAGGGGGAAAGAGGGGCCGCACCCCCTCCCCTAGTCCAATTCGGACTCCCTTGGGGGGGGCACCTCCTGGATGTTGCCCTCTCCCTCCCCTAAAGCCCACTAAGGGCCCAATAACTTCCCAGGGGGGGTCCAGTAACCCTCCGGCACTCCGGTTTTATCCGAAACCTCCCGGAACACTTCCGATGTCCGAACATTGCCGTCCAATATATCAATCTTTATGTCTCGACCATTTCGAGACTGCTCGTTATGCCCGTGATCATATCCGGGACTCCGAACTACCTTCGGTACATCAAAACACATAAACTCATAATACCGAACGTTAAGCATGAGGACCCAACGAGTTTGAGAACTATGTAGACATGAACGAGACTCATCTCCGGTCAATAACCAATAGCGGAACCTGGATGCTCATATTGGTTCCTACATATTCTACGGACATCTATATCGGTCAAACCGCATAACAACATATGTTGTTCCTTTTGTCATCGATATGTTACTTGCCCGAGATTCGATCGTCCGTATCTCAATACCTAGTTCAATCTCGTTACCGACAAGTCTCTTTACTCGTTCCGTAATGCAACATCCCATAACTAACTTATTAGACACATTGCTTGCAAGGCTTATAGTGATGTGCATTACCGAGAGGGCCTAGAGATACCTCTCCGATACACAGAGTGACAAATCCTAATCTCGATCTATGCCAACTCAACAAACACCATCAGAGACACCTGTAGAGCACCTTTATAATCACCCAGTTACATTGTGACGTTTGATAGCACACTAAGTGTTCCTCCGGTATTCGGGAGTTGCATAATCTCATAGTCATAGGAACATGTATAAGTTATGGAGAAAGTAATAGCAGTAAACTAAATGATCAAAGTGTTAAGCTAACGGATGGGTCAAGTCAATCATATCATTTTCTAATGATGTGATCCCGTTCATCAAATGACAACTCTTTGTCCGTGGCTAGGAAACTTAACCATCTTTGATTAACGAGCTAGTCAAGGAGAGGCATACTAGTGACACTCTGTTTGTCTATGTATTAACACATGTACTAAGTTTCTGGTTAATACAATTCTAGCATGAATAATAAACATTTATCATGATATAAGGAAATATAAATAACAACTTTATTATTGCCTCTAGGACATATTTCCTTCAGTCTCCCATTTGCACTAGAGTCAATAATCTAGATTACATTGTAATGATTGTAACACCCATGGAGTCTTGGTGATGATCATGTTTTGCTCGTGAGAGAGGCTTAGTCAACGGTCTGCAACATTCAGATCCATATGTATCTTGCAAATCTCTATGTCTCCCTACTTGACTTGATCGCGGATGGAATTGAAGCATCTCTTGATGTGCTTGGTTCTCTTGTGAAATCTGGATTCCTTTGCCAAGGCAATTGCACCATCATTGTCACAAAAGATTTTCATTGGACCCGATGCACTAGGTATGACACCTAGATCGGATATGAACTCCTTCATCCAGACTCCTTCATTTGCCGCTTCCGAAGCAGCTATGTATTCCGCTTCACATGTAGATCCCGCCATGACGCTCTGCTTGGAACTGCACCAACTGACAGGTCCACCATTCAATAAAAATACGTATCCGGTTTGTGACTTAGAGTCATCCAGATCAGTGTCAAAGCTTGCATCGACGTAACCGTTTACGACGAGCTCTTTGTCACCTCCATAAATGAGAAACATATCCTTAGCCCTTTCAAGTATTTCAGGATGTTCTTGACCGTTGTCCAGTGATCCACTCCTGGATTACTTTGGTACCTCCCTACTAAACTAATAGAAAGGCACACATCAGGTCTGGTACACAGCATTGCATACATGATAGAACCTATGGCTGAGGCATAGGGAATGACTTTCATTTTCTCTCTATCTTCTGGAGTGGTCGGGCATTGAGTCTGACTCAACTTCACACCTTGTAACACAGGCAAGAACCCTTTCTTTGACTGATCCATTTTGAACTTCTTCAAAACTTTATCAAGGTATGTGCTTTGTGCAAGTCCAATTAAGCGTCTTGATCTACCTCAATAGATCTTTATGCCCAATATATAAGCAGCTTCACCGAGGTCTTTCATTGAAAAATTCTTATTCAAGTATCCTTTTATGCTATCCAGAAATTATGCATTATTTCCTATCAACAATATGTCATCCACATATAATATTAGAAATGCTACAGAGCTCCCACTCACTCTTTTTTGTAAATACAGGCTTCTTCGAAAGTCTGTATAAAACCATATGCTTTGATCACACTATCAAAGCGTACATTCCAACTTCGAGAGGCTTGCACCAGTCCATAAATGGATCGCTGGAGCTTGCACACTTTGTTAGCACCTTTAGGATCGATAAAACCTTCTGGTTGCATCATATACAACTCTTCTTCAAGATATCCATTAAGGAATGCAGTTTTGACATCCATTTGCCAAATTTCATAATCATAAAATGCAGCAATTGCTAACATGATTCGGACAGACTTAAGCATCTCTACGGGTGAGAAGGTCTCATCATAGTTAACTCCTTGAACTTGTCGAAAACCTTTTGCAACAAGTCGAGCTTTGTAGACAGTAACATTACTGTCAGTGTCAGTCTTCTTCTTGAAGATCCATTTATTCTCTATGGCTTGCCGATCATCGGGCAAGTCAACCAAAGTCCACACTTTGTTCTCATACATGGATCCCATCTCAGATTTCATGGCCTCAAGCCATTTTGCGGAATCTAGGCTCATCATCGCTTCCTCATAGTTCGTAGGTTCGTCATGGTCAAGTAACATGACCTCCAGAACATGATTACTGTACCACTCTAGTGCGGATCTTACTCTGGTTGACCTATGAGGTTCGGCAGTAACTTGATCAGAAGTTTCATGATCATCATCATTAGCTTCCTCACTTACTAGTGTAGGAATCACTGGAAATGATTTATGTGATGAACTACTTTCCAATAAGGGAGCAGGTACAGTTACCTCATCAGGTTCTACTTTCCTCCCACTCACTTCTTTTGAGAGAAACTCTTTCTCTAGAAAGGATCCATTCTTAGCAACGAATATCTTGCCTTCGAATATGTGATAGAAGGTGTACCCAACAGTCTCCTTTGGGTATCCTATGAAGACACATTTCTCCGATTTGGGCTCGAGCTTATAGGTTGAAGCTTTTTCACATAAGCATCGCAGCCCCAAACTTTAAGAAATGACAACTTGGTTTTCTTGCCAAACCACAATTCATAAGGTGTCGTCTTAGCAGATGTCGATGGTGCCCTATTTAACGTGAATGTAGCCGTCTCTAAAGCATAACCCCAAAACGATAGCGGTAAATCAGTAAGAGACATCATAGATCACACCATATCTAACAAAGTGCGGTTATGACGTTCGGACACACCATTACGCTGTGGTGTTTCAGGTGGCGTGAGTTGCGAAACTATTCCGCATTGTTTCAAATGAAGACCAAACTCACAACTCAAATATTCTCCTCCACGATCAGATCGTAGAAACTTTATTTTCTTGTTACGATGATTTTCCACTTCACTCTAAAATTCTTTAAACTTTTCAAATGTTTCAGACTTATGTTTCATCAAGTAGATATACCCATATCTGCTCAAATCGTCTGTGAAGGTAAGAAAATAACGATACCTGCCGCGAGCATCAACACTCATCGGCCTGCATACATCAGTATGTATTATTTTCCAACAAGTCTGTTGCTCGCTCCATTGTTTCGGAGAACAAAGTCTTAGTCATCTTGCCCATGAGGCATGGTTCGCAAGCATCAAGTGATTCCAAAAGTCTGTCAGTATGGAGTATCTTCATGCGCTTTACAACAATATGACATAAACGGCAGTGCCACAAATAAGTTGCACTATCAATATTAAACTTATATATTTTGTCTTCAATACTATGAACATGTGTATCACTACTATTAAGATTTAGTAAAAATAGAACACTCATCAAGGGTGCATGACCATAAAAGATATTACTCATATAAATAGAACAACCATTATTTTTTGATTTGAATGAATAACCGTCTCGCATCAAACAAGATCTAGATATAATCTTCATGCTCAACGCTGGCACCGAATAACAATTATTTAGGTCTAAAACTAATCCTGAAGGTAGATGCAGAGGTAGCATGCTGACGGCGATCACATCGACTTTGGAACCATTTCCCACGCGCATCGTCACCTTGTCCTTAGCCAATCTTCGCTTAATCCGTAGCCCCTATTTCGAGTTGAAAATATTAGCAACAGAACCAGTATGAAATACCCAGGTGCTACTGCGAGCATTAGTAAGGTACACATCAATAACATGTATATCAAATATACCTTTCACTTTGCCATCCTTCATCTCCACCAAATACTTGGGGCAGTTTCGCTTCCAATGACCAGTCGCTTTGTAGTCGAAGCACTCAGTCTCAGGCTTAGGTCCAGACTTGGGTTTCTTCTCTTGAGCAGCAGCTTGTTTGCCGTTCTTCTTGAAGTTCCATTTCTTCTTCCCTTTACCCTTTTTCTTGAAACTGGTGGTCTTGTTGACCATCAACACTTGATGTTCCTTCTTGATTTCTACCTCCGCAACCTTTAGCATTGCGAAGAGATCGGGAATTGTCTTATCCATCCCTTGCATATTATAGTTCATCATGAAGCTCTTGTAACTTGGTGGCAGTGATTGAAGAACTCTGTCAATGACACTATCATCTGGAAGATTAACTCCCAGCTGAGTCAAGTGGTTGTGGTACCCAGACATTCTGAGTATATGTGATAGAGGCGGAGGTGTCCCATCTTTCGATGAGATGGTGGCTATCGTTTTAGAGGAAGTCAACTTTGACGATCCGACTACAAACGTGCGAGGACGTCGTGCCTTAGCAATCGCTAAACCAACTCCGAGAGGTTATTGACCATGCCGGAGCACGATCAACCTGACCACGAAGGTCTGTTTCCTGCAGGCAAATGAAGAACAAGCAAGAAACTAAGATTGCAATCTGGGTATTGCGAATATAAGAGGAAAGCTTTATTGATCAAGGTGGGGTTCTGTGACGTCTTGGTCTGGTTGTTGAACACAAACGAAGTACGCGAAGTTGCAGCTATGGCGAACTTTTAACCTAAACAAAACCCAAAGTCTAAACTACGCCCTAAGGGCTGTATTTATGGAGGAAGAGGGGGGAATTTCGTGGTCTTTGGAGGAGGGGTCCGAAACAAACCCTAACTCTTGTTTCCCTAGACATACAGACTCTAAAAACAGCCTATACTTAAGTATTTCGAAAATACATGGGCCTGGCCCAATAATAAGGTGACGCGGCACCTAGAATAGCCTCTGGACGAAATTTATGGAGTGGCATCTTGTATATTTTGTCCAAGGCTTCATGCACTCCTTATGGTGGCTCCAAAGTCCTGAAATCATCACTTGTAACTCCGTTCTTGATCCCCTTGCGCATGCCATCATCTCCATGCTTGGTCTTGCTCAAGTGTTCATCCCTCTTATCCATGCCAGGCCCTTCATTTGTAAGCAAAACAAATGTATCCAATTTAGGCATCATCATATTCTCGTGAACATTAGAATCATTACCAAGAAACAAAAGTACCTGATAACTTAATTGGTGTGCGCGAGCTCTAGTAATTGGTCCAGTATGTATAGCAGTAGGGGTTGTGGGTATAACAATGGTAGTGATGTCCTCATCATCCTCCCCTTCTTGAAATGAAGTGGTCCTCGACGGAAGCTCATCTTCCTCACCCAAGTAAGGCTTCAAATCTGCAATGTTAAAAGTGGGACTAACCCCAAAATCTGCAGGCAGCTCAAGTTTATATGCATTATCATTTATTTTCTCTAACACCTTAAAAGGACCATCAGCACGTGGCATTAGCTTTGATTTGCGCAAATTAGGAAATCTATCCTTACGCAAATGTAACCAAACAAGATCTCCAGGTGCAAACACAACATGTTTTCTACCCTTATCTCCAGCAAGTTTATATTTAGCATTCATACGCTCAACGTTTTCCTTAGTAAACTCATGCATTTTTAAAATCAATTCAACACTTTCTTTAGCATCAAAATTAACCTTCTCCGAAGATGGAAGAGGCAACAAATCAATAGGTGCTCGAGGTAGGAAACCATACACAATTTCAAAAGGGCACATCTTAGTAGTAGAATGCAATGAATGATTATAAGAAAATTCAATATGAGGCAAGCATTCTTCCCACATTTTCTTATTATTCTTCAAAACAGCCCTAAGCATAGTAGACAATGTTTTATTGACTACTTCAGTTTGTCCATCAGTTTGGGGGTGGCAAGTAGTACTAAAAAGCAATTTAGTCCCCAACTTAGCCCATAAACATCTCCAAAAGTGGCTAAGAAATTTAGTATCACGATCTGAAACAATAGTATTTAGCACACCATGCAAGCGAATACTTTCATGAAAGAACAAATCAGCAACATTAACAGCATCATCACTTTTATGACATGGTATAAAGTGTGCCAATTTCGAAAATCTATCCACGACAACAAATATGCTATCCCTCCCCTTCTTTGTTCGAGGTAAACCTAAAACAAAGTCCATAGATATATCCTCCCAAGGAACACTAGGTACAGGCAAAGGCATATATAAACCATGAGGATTGAGTCGTGACTTAGCTTTTTGACATGTAGTGCAGCGAGCAACAAAACGCTCAACATCCCGTCTTATCTTTGGCCAAAAGAAATGTGTAGCAAGTATATCCTCCGTCTTCTTTACGCCAAAGTGTCCCATTAATCCTCCTCCATGCGCCTCCTGCAACAACAAAAGACGAACGGAGCTAGCTGGAATGCATATCTTGTTAGCACGAAACACAAATCCATCGTTAACAATGAACTTGTTCCAAGTTCTCCCTTCCTTACAATTCTGCAATACATATTTAAATTCAGCATGATGCACATATTGATCTTTGATGGTCTCCAAACCAAATATTTTAAAGTCAAGTTGTGAAAGCATAGTATAAAGGCGAGACAATGCATCAGCAATAACATTTTCCTTCCCCTTCTTCTGTTTATTGACATAAGGGAAAGTCTCAATGAATTCAACCCATTTAGCATGTCTACGGTTCAGTTTTGCTTGACTTTTAATGTGTTTCAAAGATTCATGATCAAAATGTATAACAAATTCCTTGGGCCATAAATAATGTTGCCATGTTTCTAAGGTCCGAACAAGAGCATATAATTCTTTATCATAAGTAGAATAGTTCAGACTAGGCCCACTCAATTTTTCAGAAAAGTATGCAACAGGTTTGCCATCTTGTAATAACACACCTCCTAATCCAATTCCACTAGCATCACATTCAAGCTCAAAAGTCTTATTAAAATCAGTAAGTTGGAGTAAAGGAGCATGTGTCAACTTATCTTTCAATAACGTGAAGGCTTCTTCCTATGCGGTACCTCAAACAAAAGGCACATCCTTCTTTGTAAGCTCGTTGAGAGGTGCAACAATGGTGCCGAAATCTCTCACAAAACGCCTATAGAAACCAGCGAGGCCAAGGAAACTCCTCACTTGTGTGACCGTTTTGGGCTACGGCCAACTCTCAATAGCTTCAATCTTGGCTTTATCAACTTCAATTCCCTGTGGAGTAACAACATAGCCAAGAAAAGATACTCGGTCGCTGCAAAAGGTGCACTTTCCAAGGTTACCAAACAAACGTGCATCACGTAGAGCAATAAAAACAGCACGTGAATGTTCCAAATGTTCCTCCAAAGATTTACTATAAATCAGTATATCATCAAAATAGACTACCACAAATCGTCCAATGAAAGCATGTAAAACTTCGTTCATCAAGCTCATGAAAGTACTAGGTACATTAGTTAACCCAAAAGGCATGACTAACCACTCATATAAACCAAGCTTAGTTTTAAATGCAGTTTTCCATTCAACTCCCAATTTCATACGAATTTGATGGTATCCACTACGCAAATCAACTTTGGAGAATATTGTAGAGCCACTCAATTCATCAAGCATATCATCTAGCCTAGGAATAGGATGACGATAACGAATAGTAATATTATTAATGCCTCTACAATCAACACACATACGCGATGTACCATCCTTTTTCGTCACTAGAATAATAGGAACAACACAAGGACTAAGGGATTCACGAATATAACCTTTGTCGAGCAGCTCCTGGACTTGACGCATAAACTCCTTCGTCTCCTCTAGATTGGTATGGTATGGTGCACGGTTGGGTAGCGAAGCACCGGGAATTAAGTCAATCTGATGCTCAATCCCTCGAATAGGTGGTAATCCCGGTGGCACATCTTGTGGAAAGACGTCAACGAACTCCTACAGAATGTTAGTAACAACAGGAAGCAAAGAGGAAGGCACGTCCTCGAATGAAAATAATGCCTCTTTGCACACAAAAGCATAGCAAATAGATTTGCTGAAATCTAGATCATCAATATCAGATTTGGTGGCAAGTAAACATACACTTTTCAATTTAATTTCAGAAGCAACATTAGATGGTTTATTATTAGGCTTCATGTGTTGCTCAAATTCTTTTGCCACAATATGATTTTCACTCTTGTTTTTCTCCTGTTTTGCTTTATTAGCTCTATTAATATCATCTTTCAAAATGGAATCAGGAGTCATAGGAAGCAAAGTAATATTTTTATCCTTATGAACAAGAGTATACTAATTGTTTCTACCATGGTGTATAGAATTTTTATCAAATTGCCATGGTCTACCAAGTAATAAGGAACATGCTTGCATAGGTACCACATCACAATCAACATAATCAGCATACGTAGAGATACTAAAATGCACACGAACAGTACATGTTACCTTAACCTTGCCTCTGATTTTGCTCAGCTTGTGTAAGCAGGACACTCAAAACACGTTGGGCAACTAAACATTCATACCTGTCAGCATCTTCAGTAGCCATGTATTGCGTCTCATGATCAGAATCAACTCCACCGTGTTCTTCATGTGTAATAAGAGCCAAAGTCTCCTCATCATAGTCACTAGCGGACTCATACCCACCATCCTCAATAGCAATCATCACACACTGAGATTTGCATTCTCTCGCAAAATGTCCTCTTCCCTTACAAAGACGACAAATAATATCAGTTGTGTGCTCTGTTGATGCCATGGAAGAAGAAGAGCTATGCGCAGGCCCGACAGGTGTGCTCTTGGCAGATAGTGGTGGTTGTGCCTGCTTTCTTGTATCACGGCTGGAGGTGGCACCTGATAGATGTGCTGGTGTAGTGGAAGTAGAGGATGCACGTGGTGTCCATGATGAAGATCGACCTGTAGAAAAGTTAGTTCGCGCCAATGCTTGTCGATCCAGCACTTCACGTTCAACTTTACAAGCAAGATGGAATAAACGAGTGATATTATTATACTCCTTATACTCTAGAATGGTCTGAATGGTCTGAATCTCTTTATTTAATCCACCCATAAAACGTGCAAGCATAGATTCATTCTCCTCAACAATACCACACCTAATCATGCTAGTTTGTAATTCCTGATAATATTCTTCTACATAATTTTTCCTTGTCTTAAATGCTGCAATTTTTAAATTAATTCACGTTGATAATATGGTGGAACCCAATGAGTATTCATAGCAGTTTTCAAAGCAGCCCAAGTAGCTGGAATAGGATATAATCTATAATGTTCAGACCACCAAACACATGCAAAGCTAGTGAAAGCACAAATAGCAGCAGGAACACGTCTCTCCTCAGGATATTGTAAACATGTAAATCGTTGTTCAGTTTCTAACTTCCAAGTAAGATATATATCAGGAACATATCTACCCTTAAATGGTGGAATATTCAATTTCAGTTTCGGGAGATGGTCATGATCTCGTACCTGAGGGAGAGCCCTACCATTGCCGTTATTTGCATGTGGACGACCTGGTGGTTGTGGTGCTGGTGGTTGCACGTAGTTCTGATTTTGATCAACCTCATCCTCGTAATCTCCCGCATAATCATCCTCCTCCGCATCAGCAGCAGGAGCCACAGAAGTATCAATAGCAGCACCAACAGTTTGGCCAGGCGCAAGTGGGACACGGCTCGCTCGGCGGAGGGCTGTTTAATGACATGGAGGTAGTCGTCGTCGTCATCGTTGTTGTTGTTGTTGTTGTTGTTGTAGAGGTGTGTTAGGTGCAGGCGGTGGTGGTGGTGGAAGACGCGCGAGCAGTTCATTAAACTTGTTATCGAGCTTTGTTTCGAACGTCTTCTCCAGGCCATCTATCTTCTTCATGGCCTCTTCAAATCTGTTTAGCACATCTTGCACCTGTCCACTCATCATTTCCTGAAATTTATCATGCAACTCCTTATTCGTCATGTTGTCCCAGTCAGTCTCGTCGGCTTGTGAGCCTGCCATGGTTAGCAGCAATAGAAACACACAAGAATATGATCCTACAAACTACTAACAAGAGGTGGTGGTTGGTGTCACAAATCCGTCAAGCAAATCTCAAATTCTTACCAGTTCTTACCCAACAACAGGCGGTGATCGGCAGCCGTCGTAGTCAAAACTCTCAAAGCTTGGATAGAGCGATTACCAGGGAGAGTCAAACGCGCGACGTAGATGTATGTGGAGCTCGGAAGGCTTATAATATGGTAGCAAAAAGGGTCAGCAATAATCAATTCAGATATGCAAGGTTGAATAAACGTTCAACGACAGTACTGTGCTGGTCCTAGGCTAGACCGTACTAGAGACACGAGCCTAGAACACTAACAAAATCACGACGCTGCACGTAAACAAGGGAGGAGCACACTCTGAATTTTTTCCACTTTTTTCACTTTTTTTTGCTCCGCAACATTTTTTTTGGAAAAAGTCTACAAATATCCTAAAAACTACCTAGCCAGAATTTTCCAGACTTAATTTTTTTAACTGGAACTATTTTTCTTCTGCAGATGGCTCGAAAGTTGGGGAGTCCTACTCTGTCACGACTCGGAGTATCGCATAATCTGGAAATCGAAAACAAAGCAACAATTACTGGACTCGGACTAGGACTGGTGGCGGAGATGAAGCTGGTGGAATCTCGGACCGGTGGCGGAGATGAAGCTGGTGGAACTCAGACTGGTGGCGGATTTATGTTGCAGGTGGACTCGGATTGGCGTGATGGCGACTGATATGTGGTGGTGTATATGGACTCGGATTGGCGGTGAATATGTGGTGGTGGTATATGGCAGCGGCGATGAAGTTGGTGCGGTGGTGGTATATGGCAGCGGCGGCGATGATGATGCGGTGGTGATATATGTCAGTGGCGACGTGACAACCTATGAACAAAACTCGAAACTCTAAAGGACTAGATGCTAAGACTAGCAACTTGACACGATGATGCAACCACAAATTCAACAAAGAAAATACAGAAAAGATTATGTAAAGGCTCAGATTGGTTCGGATAGGATGAACTAACCCTAATTTTTTGGCTTTTTCGTGGACTATAGGTATGAAGAACAGACTCGATGTAAACTATGAAAAGATGTAAAATTTCACCGAGCAACCTAGAAATCTGATACCACTTGATAGAGGCGAAGGTGTCCCGTCTTTCGATGAGATAGTGGCTATCGTTTTGGAGGAAGTCGAGTTTGACGATCCGACTACGAACGTGCGAGGACGTCGCGCCTTAGCAATCGCTAAACCAACTCTGAGAGGTTAATGACCATGCCGGAGCACGATCAACCTAACCACGAAGGTCTATATCCTGCAGGCAAACGAAGAACAAGCAAGAAACTAAGATTGCAATCTGGGTATTGCGAATACAAGAGAAAAGCTTTATTGGTCAAGGTGGGGTTCTGTGACGTCTTGGTCTGGTTGTTGAACACAAACGAAGTACGCGAAGTTGTAGCTATGGCGAACTTTTAACCTAAACGAAACCAAAGTCTAAACGACGCCCTAAGGGTTGTTTATATGGAGGAAGAGGGGGGAATTTCATGGCCCTTGGAGGAGGGGCCCAAAACCAACCCTAACTCTTGTTTCCCCACACATACAGACTCTAAAAACAGCCTATACTTAAGTATTTCGAAAATACATGGGCCTGGCCCAATAATAAGGTGACACAGCACCTAGAATAGCCTCTGGACGTAATTTATGAAGTGGCATCTTGTATATTTCGTCCAAGGCTTCATGCACTCCTTATGGTCGCTCCAAAGTCCTGAAATCATCACTTGTAACTCCGTTCTTGATCCCCTTGCGCATGCCATCATCTCCATGCTTGGTCTTGCTCAAGTGTTCATCCCTCTTATCCATGCCAGGCCCTTTATTTGTAAGCAAAACAAATGTATCCAATTTAAGCAGCATCATATTCTCATGAACATTAGAATCATTACCAAGAAATGAAAGTACCTGATAATTTAATTGGCGTGCGCGAGCTCTAGTAATTGGTCCAGTATGTATAGCAGCAGGGGTTGTGGGTGTAACAATGGTATTGATGTCCTCATCAATATGTTCACTGACAGAACTATTCTCCTCCATTTTGCAGCTATAGAACTTATTGGAGACTTCATATCTCTCAATCCGGGCATTTGCATGAAATATTAACTTCAACTCCTGGAACATCTCATATGCTCCATGATGTTCAAAATGTCGTTGAAGTCCCGGTTCTAAGCCATAAAGCATGGCACACTGAACTATCAAGTAGTCATCAGCTTTCCTTTGCCAGACGTTCATAACATCTGGTGTTGCTCCTACAACGGGTTTGTCACCTAGCGGAGCTTCCAGGACGTAATTCTTCTGTGCAGCAATGAGGATAATCCTCAAGTTACGGACCCAGTCCGTGTAGTTGCTACCATCATATTTCAACTTAGCTTTCTCTAGGGATGCATTAAAATTCAACGGAACAACAGCATGTGCCATCTATCTACAACAACATAGACATGCAAAATACTATCAGGTACTAAGTTCATGATAAATTAAAGTTCAAAATCATATTACTTAAGAACTCCCACTTAGATAGACATACCTCTAATCATCTAAGTGATCACGTGATCCATATCAACTTAACCATGTCCGATCATCACGTGAGATGGAGTAGTTTTCAATGGTGAACATCACTATGTTGATCATATCTACTATATGATTCATGCTCGACCTTTCGGTCTCAGTGTTCCGAGGCCATATTTGCATATGCTAGGCTCGTCAAGTTTAACCTGAGTATTCCGCGTGTGCAAAACTGGCTTGCACCCGTTGTATGTGAACGTAGAGCTTATCACACCCGATCATCACGTGGTTTCTCGGCACGACGAACTGTAGCAACGGTGCATACTCAGGGAGAACACTTATACCTTGAAATTTAGTGAGAGATCATCTTATAATGCTACCGCCGAACTAAGAAAATAAGATGCATAAAGGATAAACATCACATGCAATCAATGTAAGTGATATGATATGGCCATCATCATCTTGTGCCTTTGATCTCCATCTCCAAAGCACCGTCATGATCACCATCGTCATCGGCTTGACACCTTGCTCTTCCATCGAAGCATCGTTGTCGTCTCGCCAACTGTTGCTTCTACGGCTATCGCTACCGCTTAGTGATAAAGTAAAGCAATTACATGGCGATTGCATTTCATACAATAAAGCGAGAAACATATGGCTCCTACCAGTTGCCGATAACTCTATTACAAAACATGATCATCTCATACAATTAAATTTAGCATCATGTCTTGACCATATCACATCACAACATGCCCTGCAAAAACAAGTTAGACGTCCTCTACTTTGTTGTTGCAAGTTTTACGTGGCTGCTACGGGCTTCTAGCAAGAACCGTTCTTACGTATGCATCAAAACCACAACGTAGTATAGTGATTGCTTTTTGATCTTCAGAAAGAACCCTGTTCATAGAAACCGATTCAACTAAAGTTGGAGAAATAGACACCCACTAGCCACCCGTGTGCGAAGCACGTCGGTAGAACCAGTCTCGCGTAAGCGTACATGTCGGAGTAATGGGCCACGGGTAGGCTAACCCAGGCCCAGAACCTTTCAAGACATTGGGGCAGGCTGCACCCCTCAAGACCCCAGGACGAAGAGTCGCCTTCTGAGAGTCGGCTGCGAGGCAGCCGACTGCCCACTCGCGGCCGAGTCCCGAGGACGACTTCAGGATGAGCCGACTCCTGACTAGCGACTTCCAGAGAAGCCGGCCATGGGGAGTCGGCCCGCGACGCCAACAACCCCCATGCCCTCATAAAGAGGGACGGGACGGGGAGTGGCCACAGTAAGGTCCACTCCCACCCTTTTCCAAGGGCAAGCGTGGCCACAGTACGCCGTACCCGCGGAGATCTCCGCCCGGCGCGACACTATTGCCATGCCGACCCTGACGTCAGCCCCAGTGGGCGGAGTCCTGTGCCCACGATGGCCTGCCGGTATGACCTAGGGACGACGGGTCCCACCAATCGGTGGGCGTACGGAAGACGGCGAGAGCGCCACCAGTCGGCCCAGTTGGGAGTCGGCCCCCAGGAGTCGGCGGGCCCCTCCCACGGGCCCCACGCGCCATTAACCAGACGCGACAGGGAGTGGCCACAGTGATCGCCCGCCAGACGGCAGAGCTGTCGCCACGACCCCATGACCGAGCCTGCGTCATTAGAGGCACGGCTACAGTAATCTACAGCCGGTAAGACCCGCCCGCGGCGGACGCGGCCTGTTGGCTCCATACCGAGCCAGTCGGCAGGGCCCACCAGTCGGCGGGCCCCAGGAGTCGGCGGATAAGACGGCGGCCAGAGAGACTGATGGCTGGGCCCGCGTCCAGCCGGATTACCATTGTACCCCTGGGGGTAGGCCTATATAAACCCCCAGGGCACCCATGCAAAGGGTTGGAATCCATTAGCACTAGACCAGATCATATAGGAAGGAGAGAGCTAGCCTTGCCTTCTCCTACCTCCAGGAAACAGCTCAAGGAGCAACCGTGTACACACTTTGCCATAGTGATCATGCGGAGAACCCGCAGAGCAGCAGTAGGGGTATTATCTCCACGGAGAGCCCCGAAGCTGGGTAAGATTCGCCGGCGTGCATGCCTTCGCCTTATCCCGTTTCCAGGCACCGGCGACGTTCTACTCGTTCCCACCATGATAAGCCATCCTTTGGCATATGTCGCACCCAACCCCCGACATTTGGCGCCCACCGTGGGGCCTGGTGCACCGTCGTCCGGAGACCTGCTCTAGACGGGAACCCTTTTTCTCCTTGGCGAGCGCAGCCAGCCCGGCACGCCAGACGGAGTTTGTGCCGACGCACTGCACGGTGCTGATATCGACTGTGCAGCCAGCTGCCTCGCCGATCTTGTCAGCGAGGTTCGCCTCTCCGACGAGCCTGCATCCGACGCAGGCACGGGCGGCCCCGAGAGCTTCCTCGCGGGCCTCCTTGACCAACTCCACGTCGCCGGCGAGCCTGCCGTGGACTTGGAGTCTGTAGGCTCCACCGACCCGATGCTGGTCGACTCCGACACCGCGTCACTCGACGCGTTCCTCACCAATGTGGTCATCTACGACGAGCTGCTCCCTCGCGCGGAGAGCGACGGAAGCACCGTCACAGAGGTGCTCGTCATCAGTCATGACGAGCATACCGGCGGAGGAGCACATGACCCACTTGGCGCGGCACTGCAAGACCTGACCGCGCCCATTCTGGAAGACGCTGACGCGGAGACGTTGGAGGCGCACCGCCTTCAGCTCATCGAAGGCACGAAGAAGCTGGCTAGCATGAGACGCTTGTCAGAAGCCTACCAGCGTGAGATGGATCGCGCTGTAGGTGGCTCGCCAGCCCCAACTAGGCCCAGCCGCCTAGGCGCGGTCCAGCAGCGCGGCGTGGCCATCGCCAACCTATTCGGGGCAAATCGCCCTGTGTATGCCACGCCTGCGGAGAACATTCGAGCCACCCAGGCGGCGGTGGACGAGCTGGACAACTTCGAGGGTGAAGAGCGCCGCCTGATGGCGGAGCGAGTCCAGCGGCTCCTCGACGCGGCTGTCACGCAGAACGAGGCCGGCTGCCGCACAGAGGCGCCGCGGCGACAAAACGACGACCGCCTCCACGCCGAGACCAAGGCGCGACATCTCGGACGCCGACTGGTGGCGCCCGCAGAAGAAAAGACAAGGATCCGGTTGTTAGCTGCAGTCGGACTCGCGTTACCATAGAGCGCGACCAAGACGGCCGCCCGAGAACAGTGGAACGACGGGACGGCTGTCCGCCTCCTCCTCCTCGCAAGGAAAGGCGAGTCTCCCCGCCGCCTGTGGATCATCCGACTCCCGGTGACCGCCTTGGCCGCCGAGAGGGAGTCGGAGAAAACGACGCCCGCCACCGGATCGACCGACTTCACCGATCCCTGGCGCTGGAAGAAGAAGACGAGTTGGGTCCGCCTTGTTTCGGGCCCCGCATTCAAGATGAGCCCTTTCCCAAAAGGTTCATGCTCCCAAGAGACACGCCCAAGTACACCGGCTCTGTGAAGCCAGAGGACTGGCTGGTTGACTACTCCACGACCGTCAACATAGTGAACGGCAACAAGCGTGTTGCCGTAAAATACGTTCCGCCCATGCTCCAGGGCACGGCCCGGACATGGCTGAACAGCCTGAAGCCCCGCAGCATCAACAGCTGGGTCGATTTCACCGATGCATTCGTCCGCAACTCCACAAGCACGTACAAGCATCCTCCCAAGCCTCGTCAGCTTTCATTGTGCGTGCAAGGCCCCAACGAGTCGACTCGCGACTACCTCACGCGTTGGGCCGAGCTTCGGAACTCCTGCGAGGGCGTGCACGAGGTGCAGGCTATCGAGTACTTCACCGCCGGGTGCAGAGAAGGCACCCTCCTCAAGCACAAGCTCCTTTGCGACGAGCCAGAAACCCTCGACGAGCTGCTGATCATAGCAGACAAGTATGCCATGGCCGACTCCTCCATGAAGGCGGAGATTCAAGTTAGTGCGACTGGCAAAGTGGTCCCTCAGGCTCCTAGAACTCCGGCTGGAGACGCCAGTCGGCGACAACAGCAGAGCGACCACAAGCGCAAGGCCCCATAGCCGGCTTCCAGCAGCCGGCAGGTGGCGACAGTCGAAGACCAGTAGCCGGAAGGGCGGCCTCCACCCAAGCGACAGAAAGGCGGCAAGCCCAACTGGTTGCCGGCTTTCTCATACGAGCAGACTCTGGATGGTCCTTGCAAGTTCCACAGCGGCGCGAAGCCGTCGAACCACATCACCCGGAAGTGCCACTGGCTCACCAGGATCGCCAAAGGAGATGGCCTCCTGCCTCCCCCGCCTGCTGGGCAGCAGCCTCCGCCTCCGCCCCAGCAGCCGGCTGTCAGGCCAGTCGGCGCAGTACAAGACGAGTACCCCGAAGAGCATGGAGCCTACGTGGTATTTACCAGCGTGGCTGATGATCGACACAGCAGGCGGCTGCAGCAGCAAGACGTGAATGCAGTAGCATCAGAGACACCAGAATTCATGCACTGGTCAAGAAGCCTATCAGCTGGAGCAGAGCTGATCACCCAGAGGTGATGCCGAGTCCGGGTTCCTATGCCTTGGTCTTGGATGCCACCTTTGCCACAGATAGACGAGCTGCTCGTTTCTCGCGATTTCTAATAGACGGAGGCAGCAGCATCAACATCCTGTACAAGGACACCATGGAGAAGTTAGGAATCAAGCAAAGACAGCTTCAGAACAGCCGGATTGTATTCCACGGCATTGTTCCTGGCCTTTCCTGCTCACCAATCGGCAAGATCCTGATGGACGTCCTCTTTGGAGACAAAGATCACTTCCGCCGAGAGTCAGTTTGGTTTGAGGTGGTGGATCTCGAGAGCCCATACCATGCATTACTTGGCCAACCCGCCCTGGCCAAGTTCATGGCGGTCCCCCACTACGCCTACCTCAAGATGAAGATGCCTAGTTCCAAGGGGATTCTGACCGTAGCCGGCGACTACCGGAAGTCGTCTGCCTGTGCGGCTGAAAGTAGTCGGTTGGCCGAGTCCCTGGTGATCGCGGCCGAGAAGCGGCTTCTTGACCGGGTTGTGGCGATGGCCGACAAGCAGCTAGAGGTGTCGCCTAACCCCAAGGAGTCGGAGGCTGAGGGTTCGTTCAAGCCAGCCAAAGAGACAAAGATACCCTTGGGTCCGGAGCACCCAGAGAGGTACGCTGTCGTAGGCGCAAACCTCGACAGCAAATAGGAAGGTGAGCTCGTCGATTTCCTCTGTGAGAATCGGGACATCTTCGCATGGTCCCCCAAAGACATGCCAGGTGTACCGACAGAATTCGCCGAGCACAAGTTACATGTCCGATTTGATGCGAAGCCAGTCAGGCAGCCCTTGCGCCGCCTATCAGAAGAAAAGAGAAGAGTTGTCGGAGAAGAGATAGCCCGACTCCTAGTAGCCGGCTTCATTATGGAAGTATTCTTTCTAGAGTGGCTAGCTAACCCGGTCCTGGTACTGAAGAAGGACAAGCAGTGGCGAATGTGTATTGACTACACAAGCCTCAATAAGGCTTGCCCCAAGGACCCGTTTGCTTTGCCAAGAATTGATCAGGTGATAGACTCCACAGTCGGATGCGAGCTGATGAGCTTCTTGGATGCATATTCAGGATAGCACCAGATCAAGCTGAACCCGGCTGATAGACTGAAGACCGCCTTCATCACACCGTTTGGAGCCTTTTGCTACCTAACCATGACGTTCGGCTTGAGGAATGCCGGCGCCACCTTTCAGCGTTGCATGCAGAAGTGCCTCCTCAAGCAACTCGGCAGAAACGCCCACGTCTACATGGACGATGTGGTGGTGAAGACGGAGAAGCATGGAACACTGCTGGAAGACCTCAAGGAGACCTTTGAGAACCTGCGCCGATTCCAGATCAAGCTCAACCCTGAGAAGTGCGTCTTCGGATTACTAGCCGGCCAACTCCTTGGTTTCCTGGTCTCTGAACGTGGCATAGAGTGCAACCGTGTAAAGATCAAGGCCATTGAGAGGATGGAGGTACCCAGCCGTCTGCTGGACGTGCAAAAGTTCACTGGCTGCTTGGCGTCCATCAGCTGATTCATCAGTCGGCTGGGCGAGAAAGCTCCTCCTTATACCAGCTCATGAAGAAGACCACTTTTTTCGAGTGGAACCACAAGGCGGACGAAGCCTTTCTCCAGTTGAAGAAGATGTTGACTACTCCACCCGTTCTGGCGGCTCCGACTCCTAAGGAGCCCATGCTCCTGTACATCGCCGCCACTAGCCGGGTAGTCAGCACAGTCATTGTAGTGGAACGCAAGGAGGAAGGCAAGGCACTACCTGTCCAGAGACCGGTATATTACCTGAGCGAAGTGCTGTCGACCTCCAAGCAGAACTACCCCCACTACCAGAAGATGTGCTATGGCATGCACTTTGCCGCCAAGAAGTTGAAGCCTTACTTTCAAGAGCATCCAATCACTGTGGTCTGCACGAACCCACTTGCCGAGATCATCGGAAGCTGAGATGCTTCTGGTCGAGTGGCCAAATGGGCCATAGAGCTGGCTCCCTACACCATCTACTACCAGCCCCGCACCGCCATCAAGTCACAAGCACTGGCCGACTTCCTCGTCGACTGGGCCGAGACCCAGTACCTACCACCAGCGCCCGACTCCACCCATTGGCGGATGCATTTCGAATGCTCCAAGATGCGCACCAGCTTGGGAGCCGGCGTTGTCCTCACTTCTCCTAAAGGCGACAAGCTCAAATACGCACTGCAGATCCACTTTGCCGCCTCCAACAACGTTGCCGAATACGAGGCGCTCATTCACGGGCTCCGGCTTGCCAAAGAACTTGGCATTCGCCGGATCCTGTGTTATGGCGACTCGGACTTAGTGGTCCAGCAGTCGTCTGGCGACTGGGACGCCAAAGATGCAAACATGGAGAGTTACCGTTTCCTCGTGCAGCAACTCAGTGGATATTTCGAGGGGTGCGAGTTCCTCCATGTGCCAAGAAACGACAACGACCAAGCAGACACCCTGGCACGAATCAGCTCTACCCGCCAAGCAATACCATCCGGTGTCGCCCTTCAGCGCCTCCTCAAGCCGTCTTTCAAGCCTTCACCAGAATCAGACTCCATCTTTGTGCCGACTCCCCCAGAAGAAGTCGGATCCGATTCCAGAGCCCCAACATACGGTACAAGGATTTTGGCAGATGGCTCCAAAGCCGCCACAGTCGAAGCCGGCCCAGGGACTGCAGAACCCGGCCCGGGGACTGCGGCGGCCAGCCCGAAGACTCCAGAACTCGGCCCGAGGGCTGCACCAGTCGGCCCGGGGACTTCATTAATCCAGCAAGCGGTTGCTGACTCCAGCCCGCCGCCTCCCAGGCCAGCCGCCCTCGTCCAAGTCACAGTTCTGGCAATCAAAGAAATAGCAGCACCCTCATGGGCCCAGCCCATCCTCAAATACCTGGTGAGCAAAGAGCTACCGACTGATGAGATCTTAGCTCGGCAAGTACAACGCTGAGCGGTAGCCTACACCATAGTCAACAGAGAGCTGGTCAGGCGCAGCGTCACTGGTGTCTACCAGCGCTGCGTAGAGCCAAAGCAAGGCCAAGCAATTCTCAAAGACATCCATCAAGGCGAGTGCGACCACCATGCGGCTTCAAGAGCACTCGTCGCCAAAGCCTTCCGACATGGTTTCTTTTGGCCAACGGCCTTAGAAGAGGCCAAGGAATTGGTCCAAAAATGCAAAGGGTGCCAGAAGTTCCGCTCCAAGCCGCATCAGCTGGCTTCTGCACTCAAGACCATCCCCATTGCCTGGCCCTTCGCAGTTTGGGGCCTAGACATGGTGGGACCATTCAAGATGGCACGAGGTGGCTTAACTCACTTACTTGTCGTGGTGGACAAGTTCACCAAGTGGATAGAAGCGAAGCCAATCAAGAAACTGAATTGTCCGACTGCCGTGACTTTCATCTCCGACATCACAATTTGGTACGGCGTACCACACAGCATCATCACCGACAACGACACGAATTTTTCCAAAGGTGCCTTGGCCCGTTTCTGCACGACACAGGGCATCCGACTGGACCTAGCGTCCGTCGCCCATCCACAGTCAAACGGCCAGGTGGAGCGAGCAAACGGCCTCATCCTGTCCGGCATCAAGCCCCAACTGGTCGAGCCTCTGGAGCGCTCGGCTGGCTGCTAGCTCGATGAGTTGCCAATCGTCCTCTAGAGTCTGTGCACGACTCCAAACAAGTCAACCAGCTTCACACCTTTCTTCCTCGTCTACGTTGCTGAAGCCGTCATCCCAACGGACATAGAGTTCGATTCCCCACGAGTCACCATGTACACCGAGGAAGAAGTAGAAGAAGCACGTCAAGACGACGTCGATCTGCTGGAAGAGGGCCGGCTGTTGGCACTCAGCCGGTCCAGCATCTACCAGCAGAGCCTGCGCAGATATTACAACAGGAAGGTTAGGCCGAGATCTTTCCAAGAGGGCAACCTTGTGCTCCGACTGATCCAGCGAACAGCCGGTTAGCACAAGCTGTTGGCGCCTTGGGAAGGCCCCTTCATCATCAGCAAAGTGCTGGGCAACGACTCCTACTACCTGATCGTCACTCAGAAGCCCCGAGCACGCAAGAGGGACGACTCCGGCAAAGAGACAGAGCGGCCATGGAATGCAAATCTCCTCCGAAAATTTTACAGTTAAACGCAGTATGTACCACGCTACCTTTTGTATTAAAAGTACCAAGACTTCGGGCCCCCCTGAGAAGAGCTCGGGGACTGCCCTCTTTTATCTATATGATACGAATTATGCCTTTGAGTATATTACTCTTTGTTATGCCGCTTGTAACCGGGTTCGACTAGTCGGCCCGGGGACTTGCCGCCCTGCGCTATGAAATGCTTCCTGCAGCCGGACAAGTAGTGTGTGGCGCCTAAGCCGTCTCCTGTCAGAAGCCGCAGCTCGCAGAGCGACTGTCTGGTGGGCAGGAGTAAGGAAGAATGGGTGTCCACATGAAAAATGGCTAAGGACTCAAAGCATAAACATAGCTTAAAACGGGTTCCAACCTTTTTTCGCAAACCGACTCTTGAACAGTCGGCTTGCCGCCTTCTATCCGACTTGCTAAACAACTCTAAAATGGATAAGTACCTGCCTTCCCAAAGTGACCAAGAATTTGATCCAGCAGCAGCCCGCAGAGCGGCTGTCCGACTGACAAAGACAACAACTGAGGGAAGGCGGCAAAGGAAAAGCCAAAAGAGCAATCAGCAAGAAAAGATAGAAGTCGGATGAATATTTACATCACAAAGGCCCTTGGCCGAACCTTCGAGCAGAAGTTCAAAATACACCCCGCGGGTGGAATTGTGTGAATTAACAAGTTCTTCAAAGACTATTAAAACAGATAAAACAAAGATAAGGTGGCAGCCTAGGAGGCGGCAGACGGGTTCGGAGGATCGGAGGAGACGGCGGTGTTGGATGTTGGGGCGGCCGGCTGGGTGGTCTCGGCTTGATCAGCTCCGGTGGCAGTCGGCTCAGGCGGGCATGGCTCGTTGCTGGAGGCGCGGTCGAGTTGAGGCTGGCCGTCCACTCCGTCTTCTGGTGCCTCCGTCTCGCTTCCGTCCTCCGCCTCATCTTCCTCCTCGACGCTGGAGCCGATCACCTCTGCCGAGTCCTCGCCGTAGTCTGGGTTCATCCCAAACCACTCCGGCGGTACCTCCCTGTCGTCTTCAGCCCGCTCGGGGACAAAGATGATGGTGTCAGTGTACTCGGCGATCGCCGCCGCACGCTTGACAAGGGCGTCTTCCGCGGCTGCCAGCTCCGGCTGGGCCTCTGACCAGAGTGTGGCCAGCCGGTCTAGGTCCAGCCCCGGATACCACGCCTTGACAAATTCCAAGGCTCGGCGCGCTCCAGCCCAGGCCGAGGAACCCTTCCAGGCCTCAAGACGGCCAGCCGCGACCTCCAGCCAGTCGGCAGTCCGACTGGGGGTGCGCGGAGCCTGCATGTCTGGCCACAGGGCAGCGATCGTTTGGGTGCCGACACGTTGAAGCTGGCGCAGCATCCGGTGGGCCGGCCGCAGACGAGCCCCAATGCTCAGAATATGCTCGTCAAGGGTCCGGGGGGCATTGGCGGCGATCTCCGTGCCATCCGCCCTCCGCTCCTCGCGATCAGCCTCGATAGCTTGATTGGCGGCCTGCGAGTGGCCGGGGAAGAAGTCTGCCAAGACGAAAAGAATGAAGAACAAGTAAAAAAACCAGGAGTCGGCTCGACCTATAGTCGGCGGCTCGAAGAAGAACAGCAAAGAATCTCACCGTCGACGAGGTCCTCGATCTCGTGGAAGCCGGAGGCCAGCATTGCCTCCTTGTCAGTCCAGGAGGAGCGCTCGCTCGCGAACTCAGCTAGGAGGGCGGCCTCCTCTTCTTCCGCCTCCTTTTGCGTCTTCTTAAGCAGCTCCTTCTGCTCTGCCAATTGTGCGGCCAGCAGATCATGCTCTGTGGCGAGCTTGCTGCACTCCTCCCCCTTGGCGCGCAACGCGGTGTTGGCTTAGCTCAGCTGCTGTTGAAGAGTGGCGTTGGCCTCTGAAGAGAAAGAAGAAAGAAGGCATTAAGTCATCAACAAAGAAGGTCGCTGGGGAGATCCGGTTCGACTGCTCAGCAGTCTGCCCGAATCTCAGGGACTACAGCCCGCGGGTGCGCCAGCGCGCCCCCGCAAAGAAGAAAAAGGACTCACTCCGGCTCTCCGACAAGTCGGCGGTCCGCTTGCCCAGCTCTTCAACGTTGCGGTTAAAGGCGGTGACACGGAGGTTGTGATAGTCCTGCGAAAAGTATTTCAGACAAAAGTTAGTACCCGGAACTCACCAATTGGAGTTCCGGGCCGCCTACTCAACAGCCGGCCCAAAACTCGGGGACTACACCCAGTGGGTGCGCTGGCGCGCCCCCATAGAAAGGAACAAGAAAACAAAGACAAAGGAGAAAGCATACCCGGATGGCTGCCCGCGATGCCAGGTGCGCCTTGGTGCAGTTTTGGATAGCGTCGCTCTCATCTCGCAGCTTTGTCTAGACATCCAGAAGCGCCTGGTTCAGCGGGCCCGTGCCGCCACCTCGCACCCACCCAATGGGCGCGGCACTCGTCGCTTCGGCGTCTGGGATCGTCGAGCTAGCGGTGCCGGTCTCCAAGGCCACTTGAAGGAGTAGCCTTGCCACGGCCTTGTCTTCAGTCGGCGGCAAGGGCGGGTCCGCCGGCTATTTGCCTTGCGCGCTCCTAGACGGCGGCGGGGGCGGCGGTGGTGGCACGACCGCGTCCGGCATGGAGGCGTCGCCGCCGCCCCTCTCCATGATCGGGAACTCGCCGTCGGCTTCCCCTGACTGCCCCGTGAACTCCGGGGGCGGCGGCGCAGAGTTCAGAGGGGTGACGAACACCGCCGACCGCCGGTGCGTGACTTCCTTAGCCTGCCGCCTTGCCGCGACGGCGGCCTCAGCCTCCTCCAGCTTTTTCAGGGCGGAGGCTTCCGCCTTCTCGGCCTCCGCTTTCTTCAGGCGGGCGGCCTCTTCCTCCTCGCGCTTCTCCTGCGCGTTCCGCTCCATCGCCTCCCAGAGGTCGGCGGCGGGGTCAATCCGCCGAGTAGTGGCAGACGTCTCCGCCGACCCCATAACGGAGGCGGCGGCAACCCTCTCAAGAATGAGGGGAGCCCTAAAGCGAGGGAAGCATATGAAAGACTCAGACAAGATCAACAAAGAGAAAATAAAGATAAGGGACGGAGGCGCTTACGTAGAGACCAGCGGCGGCTTCTTCACTTCCTTGCGGAAGCGGTTGGCTTTCGCGGCCGCCTCTTCCCGCTTGGTCACAGCGGCCGCTCCCTTAAACTTCTTCGACCGGCCACCAAGTGTACTCGGCCCGGTCCGACGCTTCTTCGCGCCGCCTTGAGCGTCCAAGACGGCGGAGGAACTCGTGCTTGGCTGGCCAGCCTTTGGCTGGTGACGCGGGGCGACTTCCCCCTCAGCATCGTCATCAGGCCAGTCAGCAAAAGTGGTCGTTGGCCCGAAGCCGCCTGCTTCTCCTCCTCCTCCCTCGGCGTCGGCCTCCATGGCCGCCACCCCCAAGTCAGGATCGTCGACGTCGCTCTCCGCCCGATCGGGGACAAACTGACGAGCCGGCCCCGTGGTGCCGGCCGAAGGATGGACGAGAGGGTTCTGATTCAAAAACAAAAAAAGGTCAGACTGGACAAGTCGGACTCGGCAACGAAAGAAATAGAAGAAGAAGGAAGACGACTTACAATAGGCGGGGGGTTGTCGCATGAGTATGGCTCCTTGCCAAACCGCCAATCCACCGTGAGATCGCAATTCGCGATGTAGTTCACCGTGTCCGCCACCTCCGCGTGAGGCATGTCCTTGGAGCACATTCGACTCGGGTCCCGATGACCGCTCATCTGGCAGATCAGGTGAGGTCAGCCTTGGAGTGGGAGGACTCGGCGCGCCACAAAGGCGGCCAGCAAGTCGGCCCCGGTCAAGCCCTCCGACCGCGTCAGCACTTGGAGTCGCGCGATGGCGGCGGCGCCAGCAGGAGACAACGACCTGGCTCGGTGTGACCAGCTGGGGAGCCTTCCAGCCGGCGCGCCGACTTCATAAGCCGGCAGGTTGACCCAGTCGCCTTCTGGGGTGACGTTCTTCACATAAAAGTAGGACCGCTGCCACATCTTCACCGACTTAATCAGCGCGATGGTGGGAAACGGATTGTCGGCCACTGATCTCCGCATCGCGATAAACGCACCGCACTGGGCCGGAACGCCGGCGACGTGTGTGCCAAGCTTGGACTGGAAGAACTCACCCCAGAGCTCGATGGTAGGGAGAACACCGAGGAAGCCTTCGCACAGGGTGGCGAAGGCAGCCAGCAGCACCACCGTGTTCGGAGTAAGGTGGTGCGGCTGGAGCCCGTGGAACTCCAAGAAGGAGCGGAACAAGCCGCTCGCCGGCAGCCCCAGGCCGCGCATAAGGTGCGAGCGGAATATGACCCGCTCGCCCTCCTCCGGCGCCGGCAATATTTCTCCCTCCGGCGCAAGGCGGACCCGCACTAAGCCCCTGCCGGGCAGCCGCTGTGTCTTGCGGAGGATCTCGACGTCGTCGTCATCGACCTCGGAGCTGTCCCACATTCCGGAGCGCACAGCAGGAGGCGCGGCGGCGGAGGAAGAGCTCATCGCTGCGGGCGCGGCGTGGTTCGGAGCAGCAGCGGTGAGAGGAAGAAGAAGCAAGAAGGAGCGAAAGGGAGTAGGGAGGATGGGCGCGCGTGCTTCGCCGCCCCCCTCCCCCCGCCTACTTGTAGGCTGGTGGGCTGAGAAGCCGAGGGGGCAGTCGTGGGATTAACTGCGCCCAGGACCCCAAGACCCCCACGATTTACCACACGAAGTTACTGCATGCAAAAACCACGCGGGAACCCCAACCATCCGCACGGCCACAACGGATCCGTTCACATGCCGAGGCGCGGTAGTGGCGGGCCCCGCCTGTAGGCCTGTCCCGTCGCATGCGTGGGTGGGCAGACTAGCTCAGCCACGTGGCGCCTCGCGACGGGTCCACAACGGGCAGCAACCCGGAGGCTTATCAGGCACGCCGCCTGGACTCTGCCGCGACGTTCAAACTTTTTTAGGGACAAGTCGGCCTTAAGCAAGTCCGGCTCCAACTAGTCGGCTTGACAGAAGACGGCTAGTGAGGCCCAGATCCGA
Organism: Triticum urartu; assembly: GCF_003073215.2. NCBI lineage: Eukaryota > Viridiplantae > Streptophyta > Magnoliopsida > Poales > Poaceae > Triticum > Triticum urartu. The sequence continues at coordinate 317,858,095 of NC_053024.1, read as the reverse complement.
CCGCCGGAAAGAAGAAACTGTTGAGGCTCCTCGACATATCGCCCTCGGTGCCTCACCAGCTTCGGGGACTACTGTCGGAGTAATGGGCCACGGGTAGGCTAACCCAGGCCCAGAACCTTTCAAGACATCGGGGCAGGCTGCACCCCTCAAGACCCATGACGAAGAGCCTCCTTCTGAGAATCAGCTGCGAGGAAGCTGACTGCCCACTCGCGGCCGAGTCCCAAGGACAACTTCAGGATGAGCCGACTCCTGAATGGCGACTTCCAGAGAAGCCGGCCATGGGGAGTCGGCCCACGACGCCAACAACCCCCATGCCCTCATAAAGATGGACAAGACGAGGAGTGGCCACAGTAAGGTCCACTCCCACCCTTTTCCAAGGGCAGGCATGGCCACAGTACGCCGTACCCGCGGAGATCTCCGCCCGACGCGACACTATTGCCATGCCGGCCCTGACGTCAGCCCCAGTGGGCGGAGTCTTATGCCCACGACGGCCTGCCGGTACGACCCAGGGACGACGGGTCCCACCAGTCGACGGGCATACGGAAGACGGCGAGAGCGCCACCAGTTGGCCCAGTTGGGAGTCGGCCCCCAGGAGTCGGCCGGCCCCTCCCACGGGCCCCACGCGCCATTAACCAGACGCGACAGGGAGTGGCCACAGTGATCGCCCGCCAGACGGCGGAGCTGTCGCCACGACCCCATGACCGAGCCCGCGTCATTAGAGGCACGGCTACAGTAATCTATAGCCGGCAAGACCCGCCCGCGGCGGACGCGGCCTATCGGCTCCGTACCGAGCCAGTCAGCGGGGCCCACCAGTCGGCGGGCCCCAGGAGTCGGCGGATAAGACGGCGGCCAGAGAGACTGACGGCTGGGCCCCGTCCAGCCGGATTACCATTGTACCCCTAGGGGGTAGGCCTATATAAACCCCCCAGGGCACCCATGCAAAGGGTTGGAATCCATTAGCACTAGACCAGATTATATAGGAAGGACAGAGCTAGCCTTGTCTTCTCCTACCTCCAGGAAACAGCTCAAGGAGCAACCGTGTACACACTTTGCCATAGTGATCATGCGGAGACCCCGCAGAGCAGCAGTAAGGGTATTATCTCCACGGAGAGCCCCGAAGCTGGGTAAGATTCGCCGGCGTGCATGCCTTCGCCTTATCCCTTTCCAGGCACCGGCGACGTTCTGGTCGCTCCTGTAGGGTTTCGTAGTAATTTCAAAAAAATTCCTACGCACACGCAAGATCATGGTGATGCATAGCAACGAGAGGGGGGGAGTGTGATCTACGTACCCTTGTAGATCGACAACGGAAGCGTTAACTTGGTTGATGTAGTCGTACGTCTCCACGGCCCGACCGATCAAGCACCGAAACTACGGCACCTCTGAGTTCTAGCACACATTCAGCTCGATGACGATCCCCGGACTACGATCCAGCAAAGTGTCGGGGAAGAGTTCCGTCAGCACGACGGCGTGGTGACGATCTTGATGTACTACCGTCGCAGGGCTTCGCCTAAGCACCGCTACAATATTATCGAGGACTATGGTGGAAGGGGGCACCGCACACGGCTAAGAATATGATCACGTGGATCAACTTGTGTCTCTAGGGGTGCCCCTTGCCTCCGTATATAAAGGCTCAAAGGGGGGGCTGGCCGGCCAAGATGAGGCGTGCCAGGAGGAGTCCTACTCCCTCCGGGAGTAGGACTCCCCCCCCCTTTCCTAGTTGGAATAGGATTCGCGGAGGGGAAAAGAGGAGAGAGAGAGGAGGAAGGGGGGCCGGCCCCCTCTCCTTGTCCTATTCGGACCAAGGGGGGAGGGGCGCGCGGCCCATCTCTAGCCACCTCTCCTCTCTTCCACTAAGGCCCACTAAGGCCCATATACCTCCCGTGGGGTTCCGGTAACCTCCAGGTACTCCGGTAAAATCCCGATTTCACCCGGAACACTTCCGATATCCAAACATAGGCTTCCAATATATCAATCTTTATGTCTCGACCATTTCGAGACTCCTCGTCGTGTCCGTGTTCACATCCGGGACTCCGAACAACCTTCGGTACATCAAAATGCATAAACTCATAATATAACTGTCATCGTAACCTTAAGCGTGCGGACCCTACGGGTTCGAGAACAATGTAGACATGACCGAGACACGTCTCCGGTCAATAACCAATAGCAGAACCTGGATGCTCATATTGGCTCCTACATATTCTACGAAGATCTTTTATCGGTCAGACCGCATAACAACATACGTTGTTCCCTTTGTCATCGGTATGTTACTTGCCCGAGATTCGATCGTCGGTATCCCATACCTAGTTCAATCTCGTTACCGGCAAGTCTCTTTACTCGTCCCGTAATACATCATCCCGCAGCTAACTCATTAGTTGCAATTCTTGCAAGGCTTAAGTGATGTGCATCACCGAGAGGGCCCAGAGATACCTCTCCGACAATCGGAGTGACAAATCCTAATCTCGAAATACGCCAACCCAACATGTACCTTTGGAGACACCTGTAGAGCTCCTTTATAATCACCCAGTTACGTTGTGACGTTTGGTAGCACACAAAGTGTTCCTTCGGCAAACGGGAGTTGCATAATCTCATAGTCATAGGAACATGTATAAGTCATGAAGAAAGCAATAGCAACATACTAAACGATCGGGTGCTAAGCTAATGGAATGGGTCATGTCAATCAGATAATTCAACTAATGATGTGATCCCGTTAATCAAATGACAACTCTTTGTCCATGGTTAGGAAACATAACCATCTTTGATTAACGAGCTAGTCAAGTAGAGGCATACTAGTGACACTCTGTTTGTCTATGTATTCACACATGTATTATGTTTCCGGTTAATACAATTCTAGCATGAATAATAAACTTTTATCATGATATAAGGAAATAAATAATAACTTTATTATTGCCTCTAGGGCATATTTCCTTCAGTCTCCCACTTGCACTAGAGTCAATAATCTAGATTATACTGTAATGATTCTAACACCCATGGAGCCTTGGTGCTGATCATGTTTTGCTCGTGGAAGAGGCTTAGTCAACGGGTCTGCTACATTCAGATCTGTATGTATCTTGCAAATCTCTCTGTCTCCCACCTGGACTAGATCCCGGATGGAATTGAAGCGTCCCTTGATGTGCTTGGTTCTCTTGTGAAATCTGGATTCCTTCGCCAAGGCAATTGCACCAGTATTGTCACAAAAGATTTTCATTGGACCCGAAGCACTAGGTATGACACCTAGATCGGATATGAACTCCTTCATCCAGACTCCTTCGTTTGCTGCTTCCGAAGCAGCTATGTACTCCGCTTCACATGTAGATCCCGCCACGACGCTTTGTTTAGAACTGCACCAACTGACAGCTCCACTGTTTAATGTAAACACGTATTCGGTTTGTGATTTAGAATCGTCCGGATCAGTGTCAAAGCTTGCATCCACGTAACCGTTTACGATGAGCTCTTTTTCACTTCCATATATGAGAAACATATCCTTAGTCCTTTTAAGGTACTTCAGGATGTTCTTGACCGCTGTCCAGTGATCCACTCCTGGATTACTTTGGTACCTCCCTGCTAGACTTATAGCAAGGCACACATCAGGTCTGGTACACAGCATTGCATACATGATAGAGCCTATGGCTGAAGCATAGGGAACATCTTTCATTTTCTCTCTATCTTCTGCAGTGGTCGGGCATTGAGTATGACTCAACTTCACACCTTGTAACACAGGCAAGAACCCTTTCTTTGCTTGATCCATTTTGAACTTCTTCAAAACTTTGTCAAGGTATGTGCTTTGTGAAAGTCCAATTAAGCGTCTTGATCTATCTCTATAGATCTTAATGCCTAATATGTAAGCAGCTTCACCAAGGTCTTTCATTGAAAAACTCTTATTCAAGTATCCCTTTATGCTATCCAGAAATTCTATATCATTTCCAATCAGTAATATGTCATCCACATATAATATCAGAAATGCTACAGAGCTCCCACTCACTTTCTTGTAAATACAGGCTTCTCCGAAAGTCTGTATAAAACCAAATGCTTTGATCACACTATCAAAGCGTTTATTCCAACACTGAGAGACTTGCACCAGTCCATAAATGGATCGCTGGAACTTGCACACTTTGTTAGCTCCCTTTGGATCGACAAAACCCTCTGGTTGCATCATATACAACTCTTCTTCCAGAAATCCATTCAGGAATGCAGTTTTGACATCCATCTGCCAAATTTCATAATCATAAAATGCGGCAATTGCTAACATGATTCGGACAGACTTAAGCATCGCTACGGGTGAGAAGGTCTCATCATAGTCAATCCCTTGAACTTGCCGAAACCCTTTTGCGACAAGTCGAGCTTTGTAGACAGTAATATTACCTTCAGCGTCAGTCTTCTTCTTGAAGATCCATTTATTCTCAATTGCTTGCCGATCATTGAGCAAGTCAACCAAAGTCCACACTTTGTTCTCATACATGGATCCCATCTCAGATTTCATGGCTTCAAGCCATTTTGCGGAATCTGGGCTCACCATCGCTTCTTCATAGTTCGTAGGTTCATCATGATCTAGTAGCATGACTTCCAGAACAGGATTACCGTACCACTCTGGCGCGGATCTCACTCTGGTTGATCTACGAGGTTCAGTAGTGTCTTGTTCTGAAGTTTCATGATCATTATCATTAGCTTCCTCACTAATTGGTGTAGGTGTCACAGAAACAGTTTTCTGTGATGCACTACTTTCCAATAAGGGAGCAGGTACAGTTACCTCGTCAAGTTCTACTTTCCTCCCACTCACTTCTTTTGAGAGAAACTCCTTCTCCAGAAAGTTTCCGAACTTAGCAACAAAAGTCTTGCCTTCGGATCTATGATAGAAGGTGTATCCAATAGTCTCCTTTGGATATCCTATGAAGACACATTTCTCCGATTTGGGTTCGAGCTTATCAGGTTGAAGCTTTTTCACATAAGCATCACAGCCCCAAACTTTCAGAAACGACAACTTTGGTTTCTTGACAAACCATAGTTCATAAGGCGTCGTCTCAACGGATTTTGATGGTGCCCTATTTAACGTGAATGCGGCCGTCTCCAAAGCATAACCCCAAAACGATAGCGGTAAATCAGTAAGAGACATCATAGATCGCACCATATCTAGTAAAGTACGATTACGACGTTCGGACACACCATTACGCTGTGGTGTTCCGGGTGGCGTGAGTTGCGAAACTATTCCGCTTTGTTTCAAATGTACACCAAACTCGCAACTCAAATATTCTCCTCCACGATCAGATCGTAGAAACTTTATTTTCTTGTTACGATGATTTTCAACTTCACTCTGAAATTCTTTGAACTTTTCAAACGTTTCAGACTTATGTTTCATTAAGTACATATACCCATATCTGCTTAAGTCATGTGTGAAGGTGAGAAAATAACGATATCCGCCACGAGCCTCAATATTCATCGGACCACATACATCTGTATGTATGATTTCCAACAACTCTGTTGCTCTCTCCATAGTACCGGAGAACGGCGTTTTAGTCATCTTGCTCATGAGGCACGGTTCGCAAGTACCAAGTGATTCATAATCAAGTGGTTCCAAAAGTCCATCAGTATGGAGTTTCTTCATGCGCTTTACACCAATATGACCTAAACGGCAGTGCCAAAATAAGTTGCACTATCATTATCAACTCTGCATCTTTTGGTTTCAACATTATGAATATGTGTGTCACTACTATCGAGATTCAATAAGAATAGACCATTCTTCAAGGGTGCATGACCATAAAAGATATTACTCATATAAATAGAACAACCATTATTCTCTGATTTAAATGAATAATCGTCTCGCATCAAACAAGATCCAGATATAATATTCATGCTTAACGCTGGCACCAAATAACAATTATTTAGGTCTAATATTAATCCCGAAGGTAGATGTAGAGGTAGCGCGCCGACTGCGATCACATTGACTTTGGAACCGTTTCCCACGCGCATCGTCACCTCGTCCTTAGCCAATCTTCGCTTAATCCGTAGTCCCTGTTTCGAGTTGCAAATATTAGCAACAGAACCAGTATCAAATACCGAGGTGCTACTGCGAGCATTAGTAAGGTACACATCAATAACATGTATATCACATATACCTTTGTTCACCTTGCCATCCTTCTTATCCGCCAAATACTTGGGGCAGTTCCGCTTCCAGTGACCAGTCTGCTTGCAGTAGAAGCACTCAGTTTCAGGCTTAGGACCAGACTTGGGTTTCTTCTCTTGAGCAGCAACTTGCTTGATGTTCTTCTTGAAGTTCCCCTTCTTCTTCCCTTTGCCCTTTTTCTTGAAACTAGTGGTCTTGTTGACCATCAACACTTGATGCTCCTTCTTGATTTCTACCTCCGCAGCTTTCAGCATTGCGAAGAGCTCGGGAATAGTCTTATTCATCCCTTGCATATTATAGTACATCATGAAGCTCTTGTAGCTTGGTGGAAGTGATTGGAGAATTCTGTCAATGACGCTATCATCCGGAAGATTAACTCCCAGTTGAATCAAGTGATTACAATACCCAGACATCTTGAGTATATGCTCACTGACAGAACTGTTCTCCTCCATCTTGCAGCTATAGAACTTATTGGAGACTTCATATCTCTCAATCTGGGCATTTGCTTGAAATATCAACTTCAACTCCTGGAACATCTCATATGCCCCATGACGTTCAAAACGTCGTTGAAGTCCCGGTTCTAAGCCGTAAAGCATGGCACATTGAACTATCGAGTAGTCGTCAGCTTTGCTCTGCCAGACGTTCATAACATCTAGTGTTGCTCCAGCAGCAGGCCTGGCACCCAGCGGTGCTTCCAGGACGTAATTCTTCTATGCAGCAATGAGGATAATCCTCAAGTTACGGACCCAGTCCGTGTAATTGCTACCATCATCTTTCAACTTTGCTTTCTCAAGGAACGCATTAAAATTCAACGGAACAATAGCACGGGCCATCTATCTACAATCAAACATACATAAGCAAGATACTATCAGATACTAAGTTCATGATAAATTTAGGTTCAATTAATCATATTACTTAAAGAACTCCCACTTAGATGGACATCCCTCTAATCCTCTAAGTGATTACGTGATCCAAGTCAATTAAACCATGTCCGATCATCACGTGAGATGGAGTAGTTTCATTGGTGAACATCACTATGTTGATCATATCTACTATATGATTCACGCTCGACCTTTCGATCTCCGTGTTCCAAGGCCATATCTGTATATGCTTGGCTCGTCAAGTATAACCTGAGTATTCTGCGTGTGCAACTGTTTTGCACCCGTTGTATTTGAACGTAGAGCCTATCACACCCGATCATCACGTGGTGTCTCAGCACGAAGAACTTTTGCAATGGTGCATACTCAGGGAGAACACTTCTTGATAATTAGTGAGAGATCATCTTATAATGCTATCGTCAATCAAAGCAAGATAAGATGCATAAAAGATAAACATCACATGCAATCAATATAAGTGATATGATATGGCCATCATCATCTTGTGCTTGTGATCTCCATCCTCGAAGCACCGTCGTGATCACCATCGTCACCAACGCGACACCTTGATCTCCATCGTAGCATCGTTGTCGTCTCGCCAATCTTATGCTTCCACGACTATCACTACCGCTTAGTGATAAAGTAAAGCATTACAGCGCGATTGCATTGCATACAATAAAGCGACAACCATATGGCTCCTGCCAGTTGCCGATAACTCGGTTACAAAACATGATCATCTCATACAATAAAATTTAGCATCATGTCTTGATCATATCACATCACAACATGCCCTGCAAAAACAAGTTAGACGTCCTCTACTTTGTTGTTGCAAGTTTTACATGGCTGCTATGGGCTTAAGCAAGAACCAATCTTACCTACGCATCAAAACCACAACGATAGTTTGTCAAGTTGGTGCTGTTTTAACCTTCGCAAGGACCGGGCGTAGCCACACTCGGTTCAACTAAAGTTGGAGAAACTGTCACCCGCTAGCCACCTTTGTGCAAAGCACGTCGGGAGAACCAGTCTCGCGTAAGCGTACGCGTAATGTCGGTCCGGGCCGCTTCGTCCAACAATACCGCCGAACCAAAGTATGACATGCTGGTAAGCAGTATGAATTATATCGCCCACAACTCACTTGTGTTCTACTCGTGCATATAACATCAACACATAAAACCTAGGCTCGGATGCCACTGTAGGGTTTCGTAGTAATTTCAAAAAAATTCCTACGCACACGCAAGATCATGGTGATGCATAGCAACGAGAGGGGGAGAGTGTGATCTACGTACCCTTGTAGATCAACAACGGAAGCGTTAACTTGGTTGATGTAGTCGTACGTCTCCACGGCCCGACCGATCAAGCACCGAAACTACGGCACATCCGAGTTCTAGCACACGTTCAGCTCGATGACGATCCCCGGACTCCGATCCAGCAAAGTGTCGGGGAAGAGTTCCGTCAGCACAACGGCGTGGTGACGATCTTGATGTACTACCATCGCAGGGCTTCGCCTAAGCACCGCTACAATATTATCGAGGACTATGGTGGAAGGGGGCACCGCACACGGCTAAGAATATGATCACGTGGATCAACTTGTGTCTCTAGGGGTGCCCCTTGCCTCCGTATATAAAGGCTCAAAGGGGGGGGGCTGGCCAGCCAAGATGAGGCGCGCCAAGAGGAGTCCTACTCCCTCCGGGAGTAGGACTCCCCCCTCCTTTCCTAGTTGGAATAGGATTCGCGGAGGGGAAAAGAGGAGAGAGAGAGGAGGAAGGGGGCCGGCCCCCTCTCCTTGTCCTATTCGGACCAAGGGGGGAGGGGCGCGCGGCCCATCTCTGGCCACCTCTCCTCTCTTCCACTAAGGCCCACTAAGGCCCATATACCTCCCGGGGGGTTCCGGTAACCTCCCGGTACTCCGGTAAAATCCCGATTTCACCCGGAACACTTCCGATATCCAAACATAGGCTTCCAATATATCAATCTTTATGTCTCGACCATTTCGAGACTCCTCGTCATGTCCGTGATCACATCCGAGACTCCGAACAACCTTCGGTACATCAAAATGCATAAACTCATAATATAACTGTCATCGTAACCTTAAGCGTGCGGACCCTACGGGTTCGAGAACAATGTAGACATGACCGAGACACGTCTTCGGTCAATAACCAATAGCGGAACCTGGATGCTCATATTGGCTCCTACATATTCTACGAAGATCTTTTATCGGTCAGACCGCATAACAACATACGTTGTTCCCTTTGTCATCGGTATGTTACTTGCCCGAGATTCGATCGTCGGTATCCCATACCTAGTTCAATCTCGTTACCGGCAAGTCTCTTTACTCGTTCCGTAATACATCATCCCGCAACTAACTCATTAGTTGCAATTCTTGCAAGGCTTAAGTGATGTGCATCACCGAGAGGGCCCAGAGATACCTCTCCGACAATCGGAGTGACAAATCCTAATCTCGAAATACGCCAACCCAACATGTACCTTTGGAGACACCTGTAGAGCTCCTTTATAATCACCCAGTTACGTTGTGACGTTTGGTAGCACACAAAGTGTTCCTCCGGCAAATGGGAGTTGCATAATCTCATAGTCATAGGAACATGTATAAGTCATGAAGAAAGCAATAGCAACATACTAAACGATCAGGTGCTAAGCTAATGGAATGGGTCATGTCAATCAGATAATTCAACTAATGATGTGATCCCGTTAATCAAATGACAACTCTTTGTCCATGGTTAGGAAACATAACCATCTTTGATTAACGAGCTAGTCAAGTAGAGGCATACTAGTGACACTTTGTTTGTCTATGTATTCACACATGTATTATGTTTCCGGTTAATACAATTCTAGCATGAATAATAAACTTTTATCATGATATAAGGAAATAAATAATAACTTTATTATTGCCTCTAGGGCATATTTCCTTCAGCTCCCACCATGATAAGCCATCCTTTGGCATATGTCGCACCCAACCCCCGACAGTACGCGTAATGTCTGTCTGAGCCGCTTCATCCAACAATACCGCTGAACCAAGAATCAACTAGTGATGACAAGCAATATGTATATACTCACGCCCACAACTCCTTTGCATTCTACTCATGCATATAACATCTACGCATAGACCTGGCTCGGATGCCACTGTTGGAGAACGCAGTAATTTCAAAATTTTCCTACGCACACGCAAGATCCATCTAGGTGATGCATAGCAATGAGAGGGGAGAGTTTTGTCCACGTACCCTCGTAGACCGTAAGCAGAAGCGTTATGACAACGCGGCTGATGTAGTCATACGTCTTCACGATCCGACCGATCCTAGCACCGAAGGTACGACACCTCCGTGATTTGCACACGTTCAGCTCGGCGACGTCCCACGAACTCTAGATCCAGCTGAGTTTCGAGGGAGAGCTTCATCAGCATGATGGCGTGATGACGAAGTTACCGACGCAGGGCTTCACCTAAGCACTACAACGATATGACCAAGGTGGAAATCTATAGAGGGGGGCACCGCACACCGCTAAACAATCAACTTGTGTGTCTATGGGGTGCCCCCTCCCCCGTATATAAAGGAGGGGAGGAGGAGGCCGTCCGGCCCTAGAGGGCGCGCCAAGGGGGGAGGAATCCTCCTCCTAGTAGGAGTAGGATTCCTCCTTTCCTGGTCCTACTAGGAGGGGGAGGAAGGAGAGGGGGAGGGAGAGGGAAAGAGGGGTCGCGCCCCCCTCCCCTAGTCCAATTAGGACTCCCTTGGGGGGGCACCTCCTGGATGCTGCCCTCTCTCTCCCCTAAAGCACACTAAGGGCCCAATAACTTTCCGGGGGGGTCCGGTAACCCTCCGACACTCCGGTTTTATCCGAAACCTCCTGGAACACTTTCGGTGTCTGAACATAGCCGTCCAATATATCAATCTTTATGTCTCGACCATTTGAAGACTCCTCGTTATGTCTGTGATCATATCCGGGACTCCGAACTACCTTCGGTACATCAAAACACATAAACTCATAATACCGATCGTCACCGAACGTTAAGCATGCGGACCCTACGGGTTAGAGAACTATGTAGACATGACCGAGACTCATCTCCGGTCAATAACAAATAGCGGAACCTGGATGCTCATATTGGTTCCTACATATTCTACGAAGATCTTTTGGTCAAACCGCATAACAACATACGTTGTTCCTTTTGTCATCGGTATGTTACTTGCCCGAGATCCGATCGTTGGTATCTCAATACCTAGTTCAATCTCGTTACTGGCAAGTCTCTTTACTCGTTCCGTAATGCAACATCCCGTAACTAACTCATTAGTCACATTGCTTGCAAGGCTTATAGTGATGTGCATTACCGAGAGGGCCCAGAGATACCTCTCCGATACACGGAGTGACAAATCCTAATCTCGATCTATGCCAACTCAACAAACACCATCGGAGACACCTGTAGAGCATCTTTATAGTCACACAGTTACATTGTGACGTTTGATAGCACACTAAGTGTTCCTCCGATATTCAGGAGTTGGATAATCTCATAGTCATAGGAACATGTATAAGTTATGAAGAAAGCAATAGCAGTAAACTAAACGATCAAAGTGCTAAGCTCACGGATGGGTCAAGTCAATCATATCATTGTCTAAGGATGTGATCCCGTTCATAAAATGACAACTCTTTGTCCATGGCTAGGAAACTTAACCATCTTTGATTAACGAGCTAGTCAAGTAGAGGCATATTAGTGACACTCTATTTGTCTATGTATTCACACATGTACTAAGTTTCCGATTAATACAATTCTAGCATGAATAATAAACATTTATAATGATATAAGGAAATATAAATAACAACTTTATTATTGCCTCTAGGGCATATTTCCTTCACTTATTGGCTCCAATAATTCTTAAATATTCCATAAAAAATCATCGTGAAGTTTCAGCTCATTTGGAGTTGTGCAGAATAGGTAGCTTGACGTAGCTTTTCCAGGTCCAGATTTCCAGCTACCGGACTTCTCCCTCTTGGTGTGTACCTTGCAAATTGTGAGAGAAAAGGCATTAGAATTACTCCAAAAAGCATTATTATGGATAAAACATTATAAATAATAGTAAGAAAACATGATGCAAAATGGACGTATCAGTCATCCGCCTCTTTATTGAGTCACTTTAGTGACCCAGTGAAGGAGCATAAAGGATTATGACCTTTTTCCCTAAAGGTGGTCCTGAGTTATCGAACCCACGAGAGGAAGTTCACCTTTAAGACAAGGGTTTCTACCAAGTTTTGCAAGAGAATTAAATTCTAGTTTCTGGACTGGATTGAAATCAAGTTACATAGCTGAACGCTTATAAATAGGAATAGGCATGAGTATGAGGACATATTCTTACAATCATATATTTGCGAACGGGGCCATCATGATATTTCTTTGTGCTCTGGAAGTCATCATCAAGATATGCTTGCAACATTATCAAAATGGGGAATGTTTCCAAATCATGTCTTGACTGGCACGTGTCATGCATCAAGAGTTAGTTGTCCAACTAAAGGTCCTATTCGTAGCGCGGGGTTGCCTCAGTAATTAAGGCAAAATCAGGAAAAAAACATTAGAAGTTTAATGACTACACCTGTTGTATCCCTAGAGATAGGATTCACGCTATCGTACTAAATTTTTCTATCACTGGTGTATGGAATAGCGTTTCACGGTCTCTCTGCCCTTAGCATTGTTGTGGCTCGATCTCTATGATCTTGGGTACCTGCACATCGCAAATGAGACAAGAGACAACTACGAAGCAATTTTATTTCACACATACAAGATATCATTATACCTTCATCGGTCCCTCCAACAAATACATAGGGTTGTAGGGATATGCCTCAACCCATGACCTTACCGAATTACTCACACATAGCTATCAGACCGCAAGAAGAAATCATTGAAGAACACATCAAGAAGATCGATTGATATATGTCTTACTGTAGTTGCCGGATGAGATATAGGATTACAAGGTGTGGCTAACTAGGATGAATGTTGTGGTGATGGTGATGGAGATGCCTATGGAGATGGAGATGGAGATCGAAAATGGTGGTGGCTAGGGTTGTTGGATGCCGAAGATGGAGGTCTCGGCGATGTTTTGTTGCCCTTCTGGTGCTAGCCCATTTATAAATGTTGTTGGGGTGGATCAGAGGACGCCGCTGGCATGCCATAAGAGCACTCATACGAGTGTGTGCGCTCGTATGAGACACTGTCTTGCGCTCTGGTGGCTTTCTGCGCCTCCCACTTTGTCCCTCCTTATCTCCTCTCTACCCATTTCCATACACTAGATGATCCATTGCGCCAATTGACGTAGAAACCAACTGCAACCTGCAAGTTAAGCAAAGTACATGAAACATAAAGTGGAAGTCAAGTGAACTATTTGAAGAGACCAACAAACCAACTGTTACTCGGCAGCTAAATGAACTATTTGAAACATAAAATGGAAACTAAGTGAACTCTTTGAAGAGACCAACTACAGCTTGAAACATAAGCGAATTGTTTGAAGTATTTTATTCACAATTGTCTAAAAATAATTAAGTTCATACTTTGTTTCTATTCGCCTCAACAATAATCAGTACCCATAGTATTCGTTAATAAAACTATTTGAAGGATTTTGTCCTCAACAGTTTGCAAATAATTATGTTCATCCTAACAATCACTGATAGAAACACAATGTGAACGTTGGGCTTCTTTTGCTTGTGTTTTTGCAACCTGCAAGTTAAGTGAACTATTTGAAACATAAATGGAGATTAAGTGAACTATTTGAAGGATGTTTCTCTTGAATGGTCTGGAAGTGGTTATGTTTTTATTGTATTTGTTTCTACCCCGTACAATTACAAACCACAATTAACGATTGGCTTAGAAAGTTAGCTAGTCTATGCTTAGACCCAGTGCTTTCAAGAGGAACTTTATTAGCCAACAACCGGTATTCGAGGAGAGCTTAGCCAAGGATCTGCAAGACGAAATGTCATCAATGAACAGGAAAAGCCCTTCGATGCCTTCCTAAAGCATGAGCATAACATTGACAACAATTTTCAAATGTGGTAGGATTGCCAGCACAACCGACCACCTATTGAAATATGGTTTCAAAGGCGAGGACAGTACTCCACATATATAAATTGCAATAGGACATTCAAATAAAAGAACACAATCACATTTCTAGATTCTAACGGAAATGCCAAAAATATCACAAGGCTCACATTAAAATATTGCAAGGCTGAAATTCAAAGATTATAAGATTCAAACTAATACTATAAAAAACTTCTCCAGTTCAATAATTTTGCAAAGGGATCAGCCACCAACAAGTCATGCATGGGCTGGACATTAAGACCTCTAATTAAGTTGGTTCTGTCGTTCCAAAATGCAATTTAGCTTATGCAGAATCTTTGTCATTCAGTCGTAGACTCTTGCGCTGATCATGAAGCCATTTTTCTCCGTGCAAGAAACTTATGCTAAACCTCATTACATACGTACAATAAGATTCTTTTTTTAGGCTGAGGGTACAGATTCGGGATGGCTGAGATGAATCAGTGTCTTTGGCGGTGGCAACTGGATGTAACTACAACGAGCTCTTGCTTTCCATTTGTGTGGAGCTTGGCTTTCCTAGCTTCAATTTACACTGCAGACTGGGATAGCTTCTTGAATTTAGCTTCATGGACATCGGACGTTCCGGTCAACTCCAAGTGAGAAGTTTGTGGAGTTAAGAGCTGGAACCCATAGAGCAAATACTTCTATATTCAACTCCATGAAAGGATGTGATAGATTACGTTTTGAAGACGAAAGGTCGTAGAGGTCAAGAAAAATAGAGCTCACTATTTAGTAATCGGAGCTTATTTAGTTATGATACATGGGCAACTATGATTTCTTATATATGTGAGTTTACTAAAAAAAATGTGGACATGTTAGTTAATACTGATTACACGTTTTTTAGCCATATATTATTGCTACTTTGTTTATGAGAGGATACATTTGTGGGCAAAAGGTACAAATTTGATCTCAAGACGAAACTATTTCACAAACTAAACTGTTTTTGAAAATATTTCACCTAGCTGATCTCTAATGTGCAGCGTCTAATAGCAAGGCGCTGCATTCTACAGTGCACCGCCTAACACTCAGGCGTCACACTTGTGCATCGCCTAGCTGTAAGGAGTTGCATAGTAGAGTGCAGCGTCTTGCTGTCGGACACTGCACAAAAGGGTCAGCGGTGTAAAATATTTTCAAAAACAGTTTAGTTTGTGAAATACTTTTGCTCTAAGGTTAAATTTGTCAATTTTGTCACATTTGTGCTAGTTGTTTGGGTTGACAATGTCTACATTTTTTTTCTGGCTTCCCCTTTGATTGTAGCCATGAAGCTTTGGTGGTGTCAAAGAGTTCATAGTGGAAAGTACTTTGAAAGAAGGCATGTCTTTGGATCCTCCCGGAAATTGATACTACTACTAGTACCGCTGGTGTACTAGCACTATAAGACGTTCCATTATTGCATGGGGCACCAGAACACGGAGATTTTCTTTCTACCTGCAGTAAAAAGAGAACACCTGGCCACCTACTGCTTACCACATGGTAACACAATTTACATGCTGAGTGTGTCACATGAAGCCCTATAGCTATAGATAGCATGCAGGCTCCAGTCACTAGCCAACTTTGGAAAATACGTCTCTATCTTTTTGAGGTACCAAATTTCCGCTGCACCTATGGCGGTGTAGGCAGGCAGGTAGGCACACACCCTCCTATGTGTTTCCCCCCTGCTAGTACAAGTACCATTACTGTCGCTGCACGCTGCTGCACTGCACAAGCCAAGCAACATGACACCGTAGCTAAGCACGCCGTGCATCAAACCGGTCCTACACGTCAGGGCATCTTCCGGACATCATCGGAAGCCATTCAACACGATTCTATATCGATCGTTCGATGGTCTAGACACACTTTTTTCGACAAATTAGAGAAAAAGTTAGGGCTTTACGCCCATCCGGATCGTTGCCTTGCCCGCTCATGACTATCCTGGCTCACCAAAAACCCTTCTCGTTCGCCCATGTGCGTTCTCTTCCGGTGCCAGCTGCCCACGTTCATGCCGTTGTAGAGCGGCCGCTCTGCATTAACATCGGTCTAAAGCGGACGCGACCTCTCACTGGCACCGGTATTGAAGTGGCGCGCTGGTCGAGAGAGACGTTTACTGTGCAGGACGTGACAAATACCTATCATGCCTGTTCAATACTCGTCCGTCCGTATGCTGTCATTAAGCATGCTCGCCGGCCGAGAAACCAACTCCGGCGCCACGCAGTGACGCCCCTGTACACTTGACCTCATCGGAACCGCTATTCAAAGGCGGCCACACCCAGCTGAACTCCACATCACAACACATCCGCTCCACATCCTCCTCCCTTGCACCACATTCACCATGACCACAAGCGGGAATGCTCTGTAGGAGATCCTGTCGATGGAGATGAACGCGAGATCGCTGCCCTTGCGGTCACCTGGTAGAGCCACCGCGCCAGGCGGGTCGAGGTCGGCATGCCGGCCAGCTCCCCCAGCTCTCCAACGACGACCCCACAATGGAGACATGGACCGACCTTTGACACCGCACCGGAGCCGATGCATGCCGACTTGAACATGGAGCTAGCGCATACGCATTACGACGCCGCTGTGGCAGATGAGGAGCAGCCTACACCGACTCCTATGCTGGAATTCCGGCAGATGCAGGAGGGGCAGAAGTACAACCTGCTCCTCCTCGAGCAGTACCGGTTGGCGGAGGGTCAAATTTATAGCAAGCGCGCAAGCGGGAGGGTTGTGGCTGCCATAGCAGCCGGCAGAGCAGTTGGTGCTCTATGAGGCACGCGTGCTCAACACGCGGCCGTCCATCTTTTGTGGGCGCATATGGCGGGTGGATGGTGATGGACCGTCCACGTCCATCATCGACCTAACATCCACCAGCACCGACGACAGACAGGTCGCAAACTCCTCCAAAGATGAGTAGGGCATGGGAGGCGGCAGGCATTATCTCCCAAGTGGGTAGTCTCTCACCATGTTCTACTCTTCCACGCGAGAGACCGCACCTTCATCTCACGGGTCTTAAACCCCCGTCGCCGTTCATGGAGACGACAGATGGATGACGTGGTCGCTAATGTGGAATACAAAGGAAGTGGACAATAGTCGCCCTCATAGGATAGCTTTATGACCCGGCTGTTTTTTGTACTAAATGTTTGAAATATAATGAAAAATGTTCGAAATGTAATGAATTTTGTCTGGTTTATATGAAATCCGCCATGTTTTCATGAATTTCGTCCGGTTAGTTCAAACAATGGCCGAAATGTATGCAGGCAGTGTTGGATGACCGCCTCCCGCATCCTTGTCCGCGGGGTGGCACTCCCCTGTCCGCGGACGGATGTAGGAGTATATTTACGGGTCAGCCTTGGAGATGCCCATAACACAGTCCGAACATTTTTGTATCATCCAACGCCATACATTCTTACTTTGGTAAGCGTAAGCATTACACGCCCTACAATTTGGATGTGATTCATGATCACAATGCAAAGTCGTTACTTCATCGGTGGTACACCATTTCAAACATCGTCATGAATATTTCGGTGTGATGCGCAAGTGAAAAGAATGGGGCCAACAGGGGTGTCAATCACGGAAATTGTAAGTTTTGCTTCTTATTATTGCATGTATTTGTCAATACTTTAATTCACTCAATGTTGCTACTTGATGATCATGTCATTAGGGCAAGCCCTTCACTTTAATGCATTATTGGATGAAGCTCAAGGGAGAGTTCTCTGGGTGAGCAACATGCATCATTGAAGAAGTTCAAGAACGTGAAGAGAAAGCTTGAGATGAAGGTCACTTTCGAGGAGTATCGTTAAATTTAAGATTGATGCATCTTAAAAACTTATTGAACATCCAGTGCTTTTATTAAAATTTAAATTTATGGTTGAATTGCTATGGGTCAATTATTCAAAGTGGACAACATTTATTTTAGTTTTTTTAAAGAGACAAATATTTGATGCACCAGGTTACATGACTGATTTCGCTACCACAGTCCATGGACATGTATGGTTTAGGTTGTGTTTTTTGATGCACCGCATTTTAAAGCATCGTGTGCTTGTGGACGCACCGCGTGCGTCTGTGGGCACTAACCCGTTACACATAAAAAATTGTCTGTTGTGTCCAAGTACCTCAAACACCATACCTTAAATCCATATATACAAGCCATGCAGAATAAGAACATGCGTACTATGTAGGTATTCTATCTAGTCATCGTCAGAGATGTCCACGATCTCCGTGCCCGGCTTCGGGTAGATGGGCAATTGCGGCAATTCCGGCTCGTCGTTGGACGAACTAGAGGTGAAGAGCTCGTTGATCTCCACCCTCTGTTGTCGGATGAAACGTCGGTTGGTCTCCACATATACTTCATCCTGGATGGGCTCGAGGATGGCGGTCTTCTCTACCATCTCCTTCGCTTGGGTGACCTCGAACTTCGTAATGGTGTCCTCCATGGCGAAGCCCGTAGTCGGCTCTGCCTCTTTCTTCGGCGCCGCCGCATCGTCCTCCTTTGGATTTTTCCCTCCATGGCCTTGGGGTCCTGCTCCGCCTCTCAATGCAGCCTCCTGCTCTGCCTTCGACGAATCCGAAGGAAGGCCGACAGTGACACGAGCAACGCGCCTTGCCCGGATCTCCTCCTCGAGATGCAACCGACGTTCCAGCACAAACATGGCGTAGGAGGTGATCCTTTGTCGGGCCCTGGCTAGCAGCTACGACAAGCGGATGGAAGCTGGCGGCACGGGTGGGAGGGGAAGGGAAGGAATGAGGACGGGCTAGGGTTGCGTTGCCGCCGTCTGGCTTGAATATCCAGACTTGCTCCCTGAACCGGCATATGCCGCATCAGCGCCACACGACACGGAGTGAAGGAGGCGTCGTCGGACCAACGGCCGCTCCGTGTCCTCACGTGGGCCCTAGCGATCAGTCCATTATGGTGGACGCGCTCGTCCCATATCCATCCTAAATATGGATCGGGTATATAAGTGCGAGTCAGTCTGTGCGTTTGAACCAGATATGGAGCGTTCGATTGGGTGCGGTTTTTGCATCCCAACAATAACCCGGACATCCCGCCTGGACGTTTGGGGCAGGTAAGGGTTCTCTCGTTGTAGATGCTCTTAGATGCCAAGCCTGTATAATCATGGTGTTTCTCTATAATTATTGCTTAATCTGCCTGTTCTAGTTGACATGCACGTGTTAGCACAGAGAATCCAAGAAGAGTCCATCGTTCTGTGACGGTACTTCGCTGCATCTCACGGGATCAGAAAAACCGGAGTTTTTCCCTCAAGAAAAAGAACCGGGTTTTTTCCCTCAAGAAAAAACGGGTTTTCCCTCAAGAAAAAAAGAAACCTGGGTTTATTCCATGACCTAATTAGAAATTACTGCATCATTCTAACTTCATGATGATCTCCAATATGTATCTTCAAATTTCAAGCACATGTTAATACAATTGTGCATTTTATATTAAAAATAATATTTTCATGACAAATTTAGTGTTATTATGATATTATCATCGCTTTATCACTGTATAAATAATACAAATACGTTAGAAGTTTCTTTTTTTACCGTAGGTCATAGAAGCAAGCAAGCAAGCGGCAGGTCTCATGACCCATGTACATACTGGCCCGTGACATCAAGAGGATAGGATTTCTATTTGTGAATTATGAGCACCCATGATATGCATGCATGGGTCCAAGGTGACTCATCAAGAGAAAATAAAGAAGAAAAGGCAGATAAATCACATGGCATGGAGCTATGCATGTAGTATCATGCATGCATGCATGCATTGTGGTTGGTATACAAGTATACATATATACATATGTACCTATACATCACAGTATTATTTTTATCATGACCAACATGCATGCCCTGTAATTGACAAAAAAAAACAATTGTTAAACCTGGGAATCTATGTAATATATCCATCTAATCTAATTGTTGTGAGAGGATTGATGGTCTATGGTGTACCAACCGAGTGGGTGTACAGTACAGTAGTGATTACATAAAGAAAAGCAGGAATTCAGAGAGGGAGAGGGAGGACGAGAGAGGAAGTATATCTACTCTACATTTGTAAGACAAAGGAAAAGACAGAAAGCTCAACATCGGTGCAGCATTGCTCCCAGCGTGGTTCACAATGTTATATACAGTCCGTGATTTTAAAATAGTTTCCACTTCTACTACTGTACTTTATTATCATCATCTTAAATAAAGTATATAATTACAAGAAGGACAGAAGAGTTGCCTTGTATTTGTAATTTTATTTCAATTTTGCTCTTGCATTTGCCCCATAGGCCATAGCTAGAGAGAGCATGAAGGGAAGGGAAGGGAAGAAGGCTCAACTGCTGATTTGGTCAGGATTTTTCTTCTTTTTGGCCCCTAAAGCAAGGAAGCAGATAAAGGAGGGAGAGGAGGGGTTTGGTTTGGTCATTTGCTCAGCCTTCTTCTCCCCCTCCCCCTCCCCCTCCCTCTAGCCCCTATGGCTGCCAGCACTGTGGCCTCTCCTTTTTCTCTCTCATGGGGGCCGTCATCTTCCAGCTTGCATAGCTCCTGATCTCCGTTCCTCTCTCTCTCCCCCCTGCACTGCCAGCCAGCTCTTGAATCCTTGCTGTAGTGTTCTACGCTTGTACTGCTGCAGGGAAAGAAAGTAGAGAGAGAAACAAGAAGAAAGGAGAGAAGAGGGAAGGGAGAGAATCTGAATTTGCTTTCCAGTCATTGACCAACCCAACCCCAGTTTCCCCTTGTTTGTCCCCTTCCCCTCCATCCTTGATACCTGTGTTATTCCCTGAGCTGCCGCCGCCGCCGCCGCCTGAGGAGAGGGAGTGGCTCTCTGAACTCTCTCCTTTTGTCACTCCTGTCTTGCCTTGCCCCCATCCTGTTCCTCCTCCTCCTCCGTTCTTCAGTTAATGCCCCCTCTGTGGCAGCATCAAATTTATTGCCACCCCTTCCTTGGGCCTTGGCTAAGTTGTGTTTAGACTTTAGAGGGAGAGAGAGATAACCTAAGGCCTGAATCAAATCCCTAGCACTACAAGCTTGCCGCTTTATGTATCATCACCATCTTCAGCAGCAGCAGCAGCAGCAGCGTGGAGAAGCGGAAGCGGCAGATCAGGATCAGGACAGCAGCATGTCCAACCTCACCACCTCCGCCTCCGCTTCCGCCAACCCTCCTCCTCCTCCTCCCCCAACCCCGGCCTCCAACAAGCGCAAGCGAAGCCTACCCGGCAACCCCGGTAGGTCCTTGTCCTCGGTTTAATTTCTTGTTTGTTTTCTCACAATTCTAGTGACGACGTGTTGCTGGACTGGACTGATGCGCATGTCTGTATCTGGAGGATCGTTGCATGTTACTAATCTTTGTCCGCGCGTGTTTTTCATGGAAACGGAACCCAAGACCCAGAGTCGGAGGTGGTTGCGCTGTCTCCGGCGACGCTGATGGCGACGAACCGGTTCCTGTGTGAGATCTGCGGCAAGGGGTTCCAGCGCGACCAGAACCTGCAGCTGCACCGGCGCGGGCACAACCTGCCATGGAAGCTGAAGCAGCGCGGGAGCAAGGAGGTGGTGCGGAAGAAGGTGTACATCTGCCCGGAGGCGTCGTGCGTGCACCACGACCCGTCGCGCGCGCTGGGCGACCTCACCGGGATCAAGAAGCACTTCTTCCGCAAGCACGGCGAGAAGAAGTGGAAGTGCGACAAGTGCTCCAAGAAGTACGCCGTGCAGTCCGACTGGAAGGCGCACTCCAAGATCTGCGGCACCCGCGAGTACAAGTGCGACTGCGGGACCGTCTTCTCCAGGTTCTTATCCCTTTCTTCCAATCTCGATCCACCTCTTGTGCTTCTACTATGCTATGCTATGCATCATGAAAGCTTTCTTCCCTGCAGTCTTGCTGATTTCTCGTTACTATATATTCTTGTGCCTTGGCAACCTAACCTAGCGAGTGCACTGCCTACAAATTACTACTACAGAAAAATTCAAGTAGAGGATCGTCAACATTAATTAATCTGAGAGAAGGAAGGAACTCATTGTGATTTGCGTTGGCGAGTCAGGCCAGATGGGGCAACGAACGCAGAAGAAGCATGGACGGATGCAAAGATGGACCACTTTTACGGCCGGGGGTCCTCTTTCTTTTTGTTTCGGCCATGGATGAGATGAGATGAGCGGCTGTGCAGCTCGTGTGGAAGGAGAGGAGAGAGATGCTGTGATGATGATGAGGATCGAGCTTTGGGAGACGAGAATTCAGACATGTGAATCTCTTTGCAGAGCTGAGCTGCCTTTCCATCTCACTCCTCCTGCCTTAGCCTAATTGCCTATGCATGCTCACACTATTCTCTCCGTGCTGTCACTTCCATGCGTCCTCTCCTCCCTGATTCTCTCTCTCTCTCTCTCTCTCTCGGAGCTCACACCGCACGGCACGGCAGCGTCGCATGCCATATGACAACAAATGAACAAAGAATCAAATGAACAAAGAATCAGGGGAAAGTTTTAGCTTTACCTTTTCTCTTGCCCTTCCTTCTCGTGCTGCATTTCTTCTTCTGATGGCTTTCTTTGTTGCACTGCATTGCATGCAGGCGGGACAGCTTCATCACGCACCGGGCCTTCTGCGACGCGCTCACCGAGGAGAGCAACAAGGCCATCAGCGGGGGCGGCCTGCCACTGCCACCCATCGCGCACGCCCAGCACCACGCCATGCTCTATTCGCCGCACGATCTGATGCAGCAGCACCACCACCAGGAGCTCGCCGCGTTCCAGGACCACCAGCACCAGGTCATGCAGCAGCATTGCAACTTCGACGTGAAGCCGGAGATGCAGCCGTGGCCAACCATGCCCTACGACGACGTCCACCACCCGCTGCTGCAGCCGCTCTGCAGCGCCACCGCGCAGAGCTCCGCCACGTCCGTGCCGACGCCTACGCAGCAGCAGCTTCCCGCGGCAGCCGCGCACCTGTCGGCCACAGCGCTCCTACAGAAGGCGGCGCAGATGGGCGCCACCATCGGCGGGGCCGGCGCTGGCGGGGCGGGAGTGCACTACACCCAGATGGCCGGCTCGGCGACCAGCGCGACCGGCAGCGCCACGTTCGGGCTCGGCCTCTCGTGCCTCAGCAACCAGCAGATGATGAGCCTCGCCAGGACCGCCTCCCAGGGCCGGAGCGGCGAGGAAGGCGGCGCCTCGGGAGGGGCCAACGACGGCATGACCAGGGACTTCCTGGGGCTGCGCGCCTTCTCGCACCGCGACATCCTCGGCCTCGCCGGCTTTGACTCGTCGTGCATGGGCGCCGCCGTGAACACGGCCGGCAACAACACCAACATGGCTCCCTGCTACGAGCCACAGCAACAAGGACAGCCGCAGCCGCAGCCGCCGCAGCAGCAGAGCAGCAACGAGCCGTGGCATGGCATGGGTAGCCATAGCTAGCCATGATGATAGTTGCATGGTCGCTTCTGATCACCGCAGAGCACTGCTTGCTGCTACCCTCTAGATCAGCAAGGGGTGCGTTTTGAACTGGGTAATCTCTCTCTTTCTCTCTCTCTCTCTCGCACTCTCGTGATCTTGCAAGCTAAGCAAGCTTTGGAGTTTTTTGTGGGTAGAAGCCAACTGTAAGGTAAACTGGGATCAACGAAAAGCTACGTGAAAATAATACATGCATCCGTTCTCTCTCTCTCTCTCTCTCTCTCTCTCTCTCTCTCTCTCTCTCTCTCTCTCTCTGGCACTCAACAACTGGTCAGCTGCATTGCCTACGTACATATCTACTGTCTCCGTTTGCTGGGCAATATATCAGTGTGAAAACAGTCTTATATTTTGAGACAGAGAGAAGTACACACTCCCTCCGATCCATATGTAGTGCCTATAATATTTTTCAAAAATCAAACCTCGCAAATTTTTATTAAGTTTGTGAAGAACATTTACATCTAATACACCAAACATATATCACTAAATTCATCATAAGATGTAGTCTCATATTATGGTGGATATAGATAGTTTTCTCAATAAACTTAATTAGTTAAAGTATAAAAAATCTATATGCACTACATTATGAAATGGAGTGAGTACATGTCTCATGGCCACACACTACAAGTTTTATATTCTCTGACTTGGGTAAAAGAAAGTTTTCTCTATCTGACTAAGGTACACGTCGATCGGTATATGTATAAGGAAAATCCAGATATACACCCCCCTTTAATACTAAACCAGCAACATTTAATATGTAACAAAGGGAGTACTTTGATTCTTCAAAAAAAAAGGCGCAAAATATGTTTGACAATACTATTTTCAAGGGAAGAAGAAAGGTGTATTTGGGTGAACTGAACTGAACTGATTGTGCTGCTTGGTGGTCACTTGGGAGCTCTTGCTAGTTGCTACAAGAGCTAAAATGCGGCCTACGATGATATCTGTAGTTTATTGATGCATGCATACGGGGAGTGTGTGTGTACTGTGTCGTGCAATCAGTCGATGTACTGTACCCGGCTAGCTGTGCTGGCTACTGTTCGTCCGTGACAAGGTTTTGTCTGCAATTGGTCGTGGGCCGGCGCATTATTCCATGCTTGAAATAAAAGGAGAAACTTTATTTAGTTTCAGATTTTTTAAAGATAGAAACACACACCTAATTATTAAGACTATGCCTGCACATATCTTTGGCTCTTGGTACCATTCTTACGTAGCTATACATTTCTTCGATAAAGGGTGCTCTTTATTTACGAATTTCGTCATGAAATAACAAGTATTTTGCTATAATAAGTCACTTTTTTGCCCTCTAGAAACAACCCAAAAGGTCTTGCCAGTTCTTAGTGTATAAATTTTCCCGCAAAAAAGTGTATAAATTTGTTATCATTTTGCGAGCTGTGTAACTATTTAATTTCTAGTACAATTTATGGTATACACACTAGCACAGGTTGGTGAAGCATAACCCTAGCGCGAGGACACAAAATGAGTACCGACCCAACATCTGCATGACAAGGATGTACATTACCAATAAGAAAGAAAAAGAACCGTATATGAGTTAAAGCCGGACGAACGACCCACCGCAGCAAAACAGGCTAAACATCAACTACTAGCACTGTTGTTGACAACATTTAGATGACGAGAAGGTTACCCAACAACAACGCCTTCAACAAAGAAACAATGCATGAATGTCGTCGTTGCTGGACTAAAGCACATGGACCAGGATTATGAGCTTTCACCCACAAGACACACAATGTAAGCTCCAGACAGTGCCTTCAAGGGAGCATAAACCGTCGTTGTTGGGTACAACCAGTGAAGGCCAGGCCTAGAGTTTTCACCGCGAAACTCGAGAGCTGGTACTAGAAGAACACCACCATAAATGAAGCCCCATGTGTTGCTTCCACAAAAGAAGTCCTGCTACAGTGTCCCGATCAGCGTCGGAATAACAGATCAGAGTGAACACCAGCCTAGGACCACTATGATGCGGACAGACGCGAGCGTGGAGGAGCTCCTAGTCGAGGAGCTCGGGCTGCTCCTTGGCAGCTCGGACACAAGGCACTGTGGGGACGGGCGACTGTGGGTTGCGCGTGAGGATGGTTGGGGGCTCTCTGGCTGTCTGATCTGAGATCAGGTGGCTCAGATCGGCAACTGAAGCTGATTGATTAGCGTGGAAACGGAGGCAGGAGGTGGCGGTGGGAGGATTTTTAGGGAGTTTGTCTCTAATTTTTAGGGTTTTGCCCTGAAATAAAAGGTTGTGTGCCTTTTATATAAGTAGGGGTTTGGGCTAGTTATAGATGGGCTTTTGGACAAGGGTAACACAGGAACTGAAGCCCGGTTAGCAATTATATTTAAAAACAATTTATTATTTCATGGCTACTACACACCAATGGATACCAAGGGTGCACAACATGCGGCCGATAACAACGTCATTATTTGATCCACCTAAGTTGGTCAATGAGCTTATTATGTTGTCCATGGAGGATCGTGCGTGGATCTCTCAAGTTTTCCTGCCTACAGACGCTCAAGCAATTTTGTCCATCTGACTTTGCACAAGACAGTTCATTGATTTCTGGTCATGGGTACATGAGCGAAACAGTGCTCTTTCCATACGCTCGGCATACCGCATGCTGGTATCAACTAAACTCCGTCGAGAAGCATGATTGGAAGGTCGTGTTGACAACTCAAATTCCGAGGGAGAAATAAAACCATGGACGAAAATGTGGAAGATTGATGTTCCATTAAAAATAAAAATAAAACCTATGGAGGCTAGCGCAACAGTCCTTGCCAACTTCAGACTTGCTCAAACAGCGAAAGATGGCAGTACAATCAGAGTGTGGACTTTGTGGCTCTGAAGATTCATGGCGGCATTCTTTGATGGAGTGTAACATGGCACACTGCATTTAGGCATTAGAGGATGATGATCTGGTGGAAGTTATGATGCAGTGTAAAGAACCAGATGCAAAACGCTTATTTTCTCACTAATGGATTTTATACCGCATGAGAATTTCATGAAGATACTTGTAACACTATGGGTGATTTGGCATGCTCGAAGAAAGGCTATGCATGAGCATGTATTTAGGGGTCGTTAGTGGCGAATTAGTTTTTCAAGAATTGTCGAAAGTAGCTTTAGATTTGCAAACCCTTGAAGCAACATGAGCTGTTCAAATACCTCCGAGACAACACCACAGATGGACCCCGCCGCTTGTAGGAACTGCAAAAATTTGTGTTGATGGTGATGTGTCGCGCGATGCAATGGAAGGGACTTACAGCAGTTTGCAGGGATTCCACCGGGAAATATCTAGGCTTTTCGGCGACATAATGTCAAGGTGTGACTGACCCAGCATCATTGGAGGCTTTGGCTTGTCGAGAAGAGCTCTCACTTGCTCTCGACTTATCACTTACAGACATACAAATAGCTTCAAACTGTCAAGATGTGATCAAAGATATCCATGGAAATATGGGTGATCTACACTCGACCATTATTAAGGAGATCAATCTTACATCTTAGCAGTTCTCTCGCCGTTCCTTCATCTTTGAGGGAAGAGAAACTAATCTTGAGGCACATAGCCTCACTAAACATACTCTATGATAGGGGCAAAGGTGTCCCGTATTTCGATGAGATGGTAACTATCATTTTTGGTGAAGTAGACTTTGATGACCCGAATACGAACGCGCGAAGACGTCACGCCTTAGCAATCGCTAAACCAACTCCGACAGGTTATTGACCATGCTGGAGCACGATCAACCTGACCACGAGGGTCTATTTCCTTCATGCAAACGAAGAACAAGGAATAAACTGAGATTGCAATCTGAATATTGCAAATTTAAGAGGAAAGCTTTATGGATTAAGGTGGCGTTCTGAAACGTCTTGTCCTGGTCGTTGGACACAAATAAAGTACCCGTGTTGCATTATGACGAACTTTAATCTAAACAAAACCAAATTCTAAAACGATGCCCTAAGAGCCGTATTTATAGGGAGACGGAGGGGAATTTCGTCCCCCCTAGGCAAGGTGGGACTAAATTCTATCTTAAGTCATTTTCCCTATTAATATTGTTTCTAAAAACACGTTGGTAGTCGAGGATGCGGCGCACGCTTACGATGCCATGGCGTTCGAGTACCAGGGCGAATGGCCCAGCTCGACTTTGCTTGGCGCGCAAGTGAGATAGCGCCACATAACATGAGGATAGCCTCCAAGGCCGAGGAGTGGGAGCACCTGACGGCCGAGGCGCTCATCAGGGCCACTGAACGTCAAAGCACCGATCCCTTAGTGGAATGGTATCTTCGGGAGGATCCGCATCTGTACTCCATTAACGAGTCATCTGTACTCCATGCGATGCAATTCATTGACTCTTCTAATTTCCCGGAGTTATTCTCATATTCAATTCAAAGTTTGACGTAAGAATGAATTATAATCAGTCAGTTGGTTTCTCCAAGATCTTATAACCCTTTTCATTGTCGGCTCAATCGAAGACTTTTTCATTCTCCCAGAGTATCTCAACAATTCATGATGGTGTTTCTTATCGTAATTCTCAACATTTGAAGACCGAAGAAGAGTTTTTCCTCCAAATCCTATCCGTTCTCTCAGAGATGCGTAGTTCAAGCTTGTTGCCATCCTCTCATAATTATTTTCGATTGTGAGAATTCTTTTCACCTATCCGGAGCAATTCAAGAGTCTTTTCAGTTTGATTCTCCGAAGACCATCATTGCGGGTTTATTCATTCTCAGCTTTCAGCTCTCGTTCTCGAAATCATACCGGTGCATCATTCAAATATTATCTAATCAGCTCGTGATCTCTTTGTTCTCTTGTATCAAATTCCCTCAAGTATCTTCATTCGTTCTCTAATTCTTACCGGTGATTCACCCCTTTTACTTCGTCCGTTTTCAATTCTTATGGTGGTTTGGTCAAGATTATTCTTCCTTCATTTTCATATCAATTCATTCGTTGTTTCCAAATCCTACCGGTGGTTCGTTGAAGACCTTCCCAAGTTTGAGCTATATCTATCTTAATCCTTTCTACGAGAATAAGTAGTATGCCAATTCCGTTGCTTGTCATCAATTTATATTGGTGAAGGATAAGCATAATCTAATTCTTATTCTTGTTTCATCGAGTAAATTCAATTCCTTATTCCGGAGGTTCATCAAAGTTCTTGGTTTCAATTGCTCATCTTTCTTTTCCCGGAGTTCCAAGCTCTTTCAATTATATCTTTTCGTAACTTCATTTAATCATTCTAGGATTCTCCCGGAGTTCTTTTCAACTTTCCTTTCGTTTGATCATTCTTTTATTATCGGAGTTCTTTATGAAGGTTCTTCATGATGGTTCATAAAGGATTTAATTCCTTCTCGAACTGTTCATCGAGATTCTTTTCAGAGGAGTTCAAGCATTCTTCATCTTGCATTTCAAAGTGCAATTCTCTCTACCGTATCTTTTGAGGTGGTGTTATGCCATTGTTGATAATTTCCCTTCGTGTTTCATGATTCACAAGTTTTCAAGAGTGACATGTCTAAATCCATCATTTTCTCTTTGCTCAAGTCTTCTTCTCAACCAATCAATCTCTTCTTTGGAGTTATCTTGGGTTATATTTCACCTTAAGCCTTCCCTAAGGATTGTTGCTATTATGGTGCTTATAAATGACCCAAGTTCTTCATTTATCTTCCCGGTGAAATAAGTTCTCGTCTCCTTGTTGATATCAATCCAATCTGTTGTTTTTCGTTAGTGGCAGAATTTCACCTCAAGTTTTTGAGATGTTTTCCATAAGGCCACAACAAGCTTATCCTTTCGTTGTTGATAATCCAACAACTCTGTTCTAGCATCTTGTGTAAGCGTGCTCTTTTCAGATCTTGTTTTCGTCCATTCAGTAAACATTTCTTTCATTTCTTCCAGAGGCATTGTGATGTTGCACTCTTCGACCCATCATCCCATTTGTTGTCAAAGATCATGTTATTTACTTTTGCTTATCCATTCAACCGGAGTGTTGTGCCCTCTTTTCAATTTCTTCCCATTCTGTCAAGTTTTGCCTCCCTTCTCAACCGGAGTGCTGTCTGAAATCTTTCTTACCTCTTGTGCCATTCTTTCAACAGTTCCGGAGGCAATGTGTTGTTGATTTCATCAAGTGTCCGCTCATATTGTCAAGTTCATGTTGAATTCTTTCCATTTACAGTCGGAGTGCTGCCCAAATTACATCATTCTTTTTCCTTCTCTATCTTGTTAACCGGAGTGTTGTCGTAATTGATTCTTATCGTTCCATTATACATCTCTTTTCAACCGGAGTGTTGTCCGAATTTGGTCTCCCTTGTTCCTCTTTTCTAACGGAGTGTTTTCAACTTTGTTCATCCTCGTTGAATTCTTTATTTCAATTTTTTCAACCTCGCTAGGTTCTTTGGTTTCACTCGTTTGTCAAAGAAGCAACTTAGATTCACCTCTTCTCTTCCTCTTCCTTTTCCCTCCGGTGCCATGCTAGATCTCGGGACGAGATCCTCTCGTAGTGGTGGAGTGTTGTAACGCCCTGAGACCGATGCGCCAGGTGTCTTCCAGTTATTCGATATTTGTTGCCATGATCGGATGAGTGTCATTGTCATATTTTGCTTCATGCATCATGTTCATCATTTGGTTATATTGCATTGCCATGCCCATCGTTGTCATGTTGCATTTGTGTCTCTTGTATTTTTTGCATTCTTATAATCATCATGTGCATTGTCATATTCATGCATGTCACATCGTTGGATGCTCCATGTATGATCATGCATCATCACCCCCTCCTTCCTTCTTCTTTCTTTCATTTTGGCAAGTGACCTTTTCCCCTCCTCGAGAAATGTTCATTCTTTTCCTGATGCTAGTTCACCATGCCTAAACCCTCTCTGTCAAATTTAAGATCCTTTGGAGTTGTTTTGGTTAGGTTCAAAATGCCTCAAGTTTGAATCATATTTAAACTTGTTTTATTTTTCTACCTCTAAAAATGCCCAAACCAATTTTATCAAATAGGGCATGTATTCAGGGTCATGAGGATATTTTTATATTTCTCATACACCTCTTCTTTTCCCTTGTGCTTTTCTCTTTATTTTCTCCTTGAAGAAAATTAGAGAAAAAGGAAACAACAGCTTTAGGCCAGCCGCAGCCCACTTGGACCTCTTCATCCGCGTCGGCCCACCTAAGCCCCCCTCTCTACTAGGCCGGCCCTTTAGGCCCACCTATTCCTAACCTAACCCTCTCCTTGGCCCGACCCCCATCTCCCTCGTCTCCCTCCAGGCCGCCACCAGCACCCGCACGCACGTGCACGCCCGATCCCCTCTTCTCTCTCCCATCGCCATGGCCTGGCGCCCATGCCTCGGCTGCTTCGTAGCCCGTAGCCGCCAGCCTCCCATGCCTTCGCCGGCCGGTCCGCCTCAGCCACCTCCTCCCGCTCGCGCCTCCCCCTCGTCAACCCCCGTCGCCCGAGCGTCCAAGGAGAGGAGCTCCTCGAGCACCCGCTCACGCCACCGGCTACCTCTTCTGCTTCACCACCTCGCGTCGCGCCCCCAAGCTCCTCGCCATCTCTGCCTCTTGCTGAGCGCCGCCTTCATTTGCTGGTGCCCCATCCTCGCCGGACCTCCCCTTCGTCCATGGCCTCCACCGTCAGACCAACCATGGCCATGGCATCGTTCCCCGCGCGACAGCCCTGCAGCTGCTCCGTCCGGCGAACCTCTCCACCGCGCGCCTGCAGCCAAGCAGTCATCCTTGGGATCCGCGAGCAGCAGCTCCGAAGCGCTCCAGCAGCCCGAGGCTATAGCAACAGTCATTCAAGCGTGTCGGGCTCCCGAGCGCCTCCTCCCGCCGGCCCGGCGTGCAGCCGCAGCGACCACATCGTCCCTCGTGCTGCCTCCTTGGCTTCCATGTGGACCCTGTGGCCAAGACCCCAAGACGCAGCCCCGACATCCTGTACCCGTGCCGCACCCCCAGGACATGCATGCCATGTTCGTCGTAATGGACAACCTCGACGTCCCATTTGACCACCATGAAAAAGAGCAATTTTGGACCGGCAAGTACCACGACACGGTGACCCATGGACACCAAGTACCACGATGTCGATGCCCCCCCCCAAGTTCGGCTAAACGGAGATGCCAAGTACCCCTACGCGCGAAGATGCTAAGACCGTTTCGGGATTCACCAAGTACCTCTACCGATGACTCGAACATCTACGAAAACGTCTTCCACTACCGTCGCCGAGATCGCGAGTACCTCTACCGACAACCTCGGAACGTGTACGACGACCGTTGTCGAAGACCCGTACCTCTACCGCTTCCCGAACATGAACCAGTACTTCCCTCGACGAACCGTGAACGTCTACTTCCTCTATTTTGCACCGAACCCGAACCCCTCCGAGAATGCACACTTCAAAGGTATAACCGCCGAGATGTCCTTCCGAGAACGAATGCTTGCGATGCATGAGATGCTCGTGTTTCCACCATGTCACAATTTGTCGCTTGCATGCCCCTCCTCGTTTGCCATGCCGTCGACCCGTGGGAACCCGGTTCCCGGGAGCACCCCACCATCCTTGCATGACACACTCACACCTACTTCCTTTTGCACCGGTATCTTCGTGAGCTACCGTATCATCAGAGTGTTGTTGTGGAACCATTTCCGTTGTCGTTGCCGTGGCACCCCTCTTGTTTTCCGCCACGATGACAAATGCTTCATAAGATGCTCATGTTAACATTTTCATATAACTTGCATAAAACTTGCACATGCCATCCACATCATGATAATAACATTTAAAATGTTTAAAATTGTTGTTTGCATTAAATTGCTAAATGCATATGGGGATTTACCGAATTTGTTGTTTGTTATATCCGGCCCCATTTAACTTGTTTAGATAGTATAGTTTTGTTATGCTTCACCTCTTGCCATGTTAACCAACATTTAATATTGTTGAGTACCTAACCGGGAGTGAACTAAATAATTGATGTGGTCTTCCGTCAATATGCAACTCGTTGCATATTGAGCATCACTTAATTTGTTGTTTTGTTTGTGCTCTTTGCCATGCCATGCATATTTAAACCGGACATGCATCATACTTGATTGTGCATCATGCCAGGATTATGTGATGGTTGTTTACCATGTTGTTTGCTTCTTTCCGGTGTTGCTTCTTCGGGTTAGTTCCGATTACGTCGCGTTTGTGAGGATTCGTTCGACTATGTCCGTTTGTCTTCTTCATGGACTTGTTCTTCTTCCTTGCGGGTTCTCAGGCAAGATGACCATACCCTCGAAATCACTTCTATCTTTGCTTGCTAGTTGTTTGTTCTATTGCTATGTCGCGATACCTACCACTTGCTATATCATGCCTCCCATATTGCCCTGTCAAGCCTCTAACCCACCTTTCCTAGCAAACCGTTGTTTGGCTATGTTGCCGCTTTGCTCAGCCCCTCTTATAGCGTTGTTAGTTGCAGGTGAAGATGAAGTTTGTTCCTTGTTGGAACATGGATTTTGTTGGGATATCACAATATCTCTTATTTAATTAATGCATCTATATACTTGGTAAAGGGTGGAAGGCTCGGCCTTATGCCTGGTGTTTTGTTCCACTCTTGCCGCCCTAGTTTCCGTCATACCGGTGTTATGTTCCTTGATTTTGCGTTCCTTACACGGTTGGGTGTTATGGGAACCCCTTGATAGTTTGCTTTGAATAAAACTCCTCTAGCAAGGCCCAACCTTGGTTTTACCATTTGCCTCACCACCACCTATTTTTTCCCCTTGGGGTCGCTCTCTCGATGGTCATCTTTATTTTAAGCCCCCCCGGGCCAATGCTTGTCTAAGTGTTGGTCCGAACTAGAGTCCTTTGCAGTGCCACCTCGGGGAAACTTGAGGGTTGGTTTTAGTTGTACGGAGCGCTCATCCGGTATTGCCCTGAGAACGAGATATCTGCAGCTCCTATCGGGATGTCGGCGCATCGGGCGGTCTTGCTGCTCTTGTTTTACCATTGTCGAAATGTCTTGTAACCGGGATTCCAAGTCTGATCGGGTCTTCCTGGGAGAAGGAATATCCTTCGTTGACCGCGAGCTTGTGATGGGCTAAGTTGGGACACCCCTGCAGGGTTTGAACTTTCGAAAGCCGTGCCCGCGGTTATGGGAAGATGGGAATTTGTTAATGTCCGGTTGTAGAGAACTTGACACTTTCCTTAACTAAAATACATCAACCGCGTGTGTAGCCGTGATGGTCTCTTTCCGGCGGAGTCCGGGAAGTGAACACGGTTCTTGTGTTATGCTTGAACGTAAGTAGTTTCAGGATCACTTCTAGCTTCACGACCGTTGCGTTGCTTCTCTTCTCGCTCTTATTTGCGTATGTTAGCCACCATATATCCTAGTGCTTGCTTCAGCTCCACCTCACTTCCCTTTCCTACCCATAAGCTTAAATAGTCTTGATTTCGCGGGTGTGAGATTGCTGAGTCCCCGTGACTCACAGATTACTTCCAAAACCAGATGCAGGTGCCGATGATGCCAGTACAGGGGACGCGACCGAACTCAAGTGGGAGTTCGACGAGGATTCAGGACGTTACTATGTTTCCTTCCCAGACGATCAGTAGTGGAGCCCAGTTGGGGCGATCGGGGATCTTATGCATTTGGGGTTGTCTTTATTTTGGTTCCGTAGTCGGACCTTGATTGTTTTCTAGATGATATAATGCTATATTTATGTATTGTGTGAAGTGGCAATTGTAAGCCAACTCTTTATCTCTTTCTTATTCAGTACATGGGATGTGTAAAGATTACCCCTCTTGCGACATGCCTACAATGCGGTTATGCCTCTAAGTCGTGCTCCGACACGTGGGAGATATAGCCGCATCGTGGGTGTTACAAGTTGGTAATCAGAGCCTTCCCCGACTTAGGAGCCCCTGCTTGATCGAATCGCTGGCGTTGTTGAGTTTAGGAAATTTTTTTTGAGTCTTAGGATTATATATATCAGAGAGTAGGATTCTTTTTACTCCTCAGTCCCTTCATCGCTCTGGTGAGGCCTCCTGACGTAGAGTTTTGACTCTTCTCTCCTCAAATTTCATGATTTTTTTAGGATCACGCGGGTATCTTGGAATCGTTCTGATGGTTTTGTGACGAGAACATTGTTCTTGGTGCCTCTTGACATTTAGGGGTTGTGGCAGTGTCCCGGGGAGTTGAGCTCCGAGGTGTTGTCGTCACAATTTTATCTTGGCAGTTCTGGAATACCTGAGTTCACCGACATCAAAAATCTCTTTTATGCAGTTGTTGGTGAGATAACCTCGATGCCACCCAGTACTGGGGCGGGAGTTCGAGAGTATTGCCATAACTCATATGACGGATGCTTTTTGAAGGTTGAGGTAAACGATTTCCGAAGGTTTCTTGGTTATGTGTTGAAGGATGGATACAACTGGATGTAGGTATTGTTAGTTTGGGTGAGATATTATGCTTCCCTTGTATCCCAACACCTGATTGCATAACCAGAAAGTTTCGGGAGTTTATAAGTGGGAATTCAAGTATCACGTAGGACATCTTTCCGACAGACACATGTTACAATATGGGAACTATCATATGTTTGTTTCCGGCTTATTTTCCAAGCCAATCCTTTGTTTTTGTTTTGAGTTGTGGTATTCGAGTTGCTTCGAAGTCAAATGTTGATTCCATACCTTTCCTAAGCGGTGTTCTCATATTTCTATGTGAATACTAATCCTTCTTGATCATCGAGATTGTCATGTCAATTCTTTTCCAACCGACGTGCTCCTCTTCAAGTGGATCCGATCATGTCAACATTCGCGAAATCAATTCTCAGTTTGCAATAGTGTTTGGTTCATCCGTCCCAAGTTGTCTTTGTTTTTCCCGCCCTCCCACCCATGTTTCTTCAGGGACTCGTATATCTAAATCAAGTATCCATTTTATTCATGTGAACTTTCTTCATTCTTTTCCTTCAATGTTCTTATCCGGTGATTCTCACAAAGATACTAACGGAGTTTCAAGTTCATCATTCTTCATTCTTTTTCTTCTCCGGTGACTTCAATTCAAGCCTTGTCGATAACATCCTTTTTCCTCGTTTCAAATGTTTTCCCATGCCGGTGCACCTCTTAATCTTTCACCTCTCGCTATTCATATGTTCGGGAGTGCTGAAGATATCTCAAAAGGCTCGTCTTTTCATTCAAGATCCGCTCAACCTATTTCGAGGTTGTAATCTTATTCAAGCCATTTAATTCAACCGACGCAATCTCTCTTTTAAATCGCTCAACAGTGTATCTTTTGAGTGGGTCCTAACCCACAGGTCTTTTCCCAGGATCTTACCTGACTCTTCTAATTTCCCGGAGTTATTCTCAAATTCAATTCAAAGTTTGACGTAAGAATGAATTATCAGTCAATTGGTTTCTCCAAGATCTTATAACCCTTTTCATTGTTGGCTCAACCGAAGACTTTTTCATTCTCCTGGAGTATCTCAACAATTCATGGTGGTGTTTGTTATCGTCATTCTCAACATTTGAAGACCGAAGAAGAGTTTTTCCTCCAAATCATATCCGTTCTCTCAGAGATGCGTAGTTCAAGCTTGTTGCCATCCTCTCATAATTATTTTCGAGTGTGAGAATTCTTTTCACCTATCCGGAGCAATTCAAGAGTCTTTTCAGTTTGATTCTCCGAAGACCATCATTGCGGGTTTATTCATCTCAGCTTTCAGCTCTCGTTCTCCAAATCATACCGGTGCATCATTCAAATATTATCTAATCAGCTCGTGATCTCTTTGTTCTCTTGTATCAAATTCCCTCAAGTATCTTCATCCGTTCTCTAATTCTTACCGGTGATTCACCCCTTTTACTTCGTTCGTTTTCAATTCTTACGGTGGTTTGGTCAAGATTATTCTTCCTTTGTTTTCATATCAATTCATTCGTTGTTTCCAAATCCTATCGGTGGTTCGTTGAAGACCTTCCCAAGTTTGCGCTATATCTATCTTAATCCTTTCTATGTGTGACGCCCCCGATTTGACCGTACACTAATCATGCACGCAAATGTGTACGATCAAGATCAAGGACTCACGGGAAGATATCACAACACAACTCTACAAATAAAATAAGTCATACAAGCATCATATTACAAGCCAGGGGCCTCGAGGGCTCGAATACAAGAGCTCGATCATAGATGAGTCAGCGGAAGCAACAATACCTGAGTACAGACATAAGTTAAACAAGTTTGCCTTAAGAAGGCTAGCACAAACTGGGATACAGATCGAAAGAGGCGCAGGCCTCCTGCCTGGGATCCTCCTAACTACTCCTGGTCGTCGTCAGCGGGCAGCACATAGTAGTAGGCACCTCCGGTGTAGGAGGAGTCGTCGTCGACGGTGGCGTCTGGATCCTGGGCTCCAACATCTGGTTGCGACAACCAGGTAGAAGGGATAGGGGGGAAAAGAGGAAGAAGGCAACCGTGAGTACTCATCCAAAGTACTCGCAAGCAAGGAGCTACACTACATATGTATGCATTGGTACCAATTGGAATAAGGCTATCATATGTGGACTGAACTGCAGAATGCCGGAGTAAGAGGGGGATAGCTAGTCCTTTCGAAGACTAGGCTTCTGGCAGCCTCCGTCTTGCAGCATGTAGAAGAGAGTAGACTGAAGTCCTCCAAGTAGCATCGCATAGCATAATCCTAACCGATGATCCTCCCCTCGTCGCCCTGTGAGAGAGTGACCATCGGTTGTATCTGGCACTTGGAAGGGTGTGTTTTATTAAGTATCCGGTTCTAGTTGTCATAAGGCCAAGGTACAACTCCAAGTCGTCCTGTTACCGAAGATCACGGCTATTCGAATAGATTAACTTCCCTGCAGGGGTGCACCACACACCCCAACACGCTTGATCCCATTTGGCCGGACACACTTTTCGAGGTCATGCCCGGCCGCGAAAGATCAACACGTCGCAGCCCCACCTAGACCAACAGAGAGGTCAGCACGCCGGTCTAAACCTAAGCGCCCAGGGGTCTGGGCCCATCGCCCTTAGCACACCTGCACGTTGCGAATGTGGCCGGGAGCAGAACTAGCCCCCTTAATACAAGAGCAGGCTTACGTTCCAACCCAGCGCGCGCCGCTCAGTCGCTGACGTCACGAAGGCTTCGGCTGATACCACGACGCCGGGATACCCATAACTACTCCCGCGTAGATGGTTAGTGCGTATAGACCAAATGGCCAGACTCAGATCAAAAACCAAGATCTCGTTAAACGTGTTAAGTATCCGCGAACGCCGACTAGGGCCAGGCCCACCTCTCTCCTAGGTGGTCTCAACCTGCCCTGTCGCTCCGCCTCAAGTAACAGTCGGGGGCCGTCGGGAACCCAGGCCCACCTCTACCGGGATGGAGCCACCTGCCCCTTCAGCCCCCATCTCCGAACAGTATCACAGGTAATGTAACTGTGTAAAGTATATCGTATATGCCCGTGATCACCTCTCGAAGTGATCACGGCCCAGTAGTATAGCATGGCAGACGGACAAGAGTGTAGGGCCACTGATGGAACACTAGCATCCTATACTAAGCAGTAGGATAGCAGGTAATGGTAACAACAGTAGTAGCAAGGACAGGCTATGCATCAGGGTAGGAATAACGGAAAGCAGTAACATGCTACACTACTCTAATGCAAGCAGTATAGAGAAAAGAGTAGGCGATATCTGGTGATCAAAGGGGGGGGCTTGCCTGGTTGCTCTGGCAAGAGAGAGGGGTCGTCAACACCGTAGTCGTACGGGGTAGCAGCGGCGTCGGTCTCGGTGTCTAGCGAGAGAAGAGGGGGAAGAAACAATAAATATAATGCAAGCATATGCATAGTGATGCATGACATGACAAGTAACGGCGTTAGAGGTGCCCTAACGCGGTAGTAGGTGATACCGGTGAAAGGGGATGACATCCGGGAAAGTAACCCCGGTGTTTCGCGTTTTCGGACCGGTGAACCGGAGGAGGAAAGTTGCGTGTTCGCTATGCTAGGGATGTGTGGTGGATAAACGGGCCGCGTATCCGGATTCGTCTCGTCGTTCTGAGCAACTTTCATGTACAAAGTTTTTCCATCTGATCTACGGTTTATTTTCTATTAATTTTAAAAGATTTAAATCATTTTTAGGATTTATTTAATTATTTAAACTTAACATTATCCAGAACAGTGTTCGCTGACGTCATCATGACGTCAGCAGTTGACCTGGCCAACCTGACATATGGGTCCCGCATGTCATTGCCTAAATAACTAACTAACTGTTTAGTTAGATTAATTAGCAGGTTAATTAGTTATTTAGGTTAATTAAACATAATTAATTAAGTTAATTAATCTAGTTAATTAATTAATTAATATTTTTATTTTTTATATATATTTTTTTGTTTCGTTTTTTTTTTCTACTCCTTTTCATTTTATTTGATTTACAAGGAGGGCCCACATGTAAGTGGCTCAGGCCACCTCCCTCCTGTGCACGAATGTGCAGAGGGGAGGGGTAGGGGGCGCGGTGGCCAGACTTGGCCCCAGCGAGGCAATGGCCGACGCCGGCAGCGGGGTAGCCGACCAGCAGCACCACCAGCAGGTGGCGGGTGATAGCGAGCGAGGGGGCAGGGAGTAGTAGCTGCAGCGCATGCCGGGTGGCACGCGAGCCGGAGGCAGGCGCCAGTGGTTGGGCACGAGGGCAACGGCCGCACGGGGTCGCAACATGCGCGGGCAGGCCGGCCAGGGGAGTGCGGCCGGCACGGGGGTGACAGGCACAATCGCACGGAGCCTGGCGCGACCCGGCCGCAGTGAGCGCGGGGCAGGAGGGCGAGAGGTGGGCGCGGGTGTAGCCAGCAGTGGGCGTGCGCGGGGTTGGGCGAGCATGAGAGGGGGGATGGCGGAGAGCTCACCACCGATGCAGGGGTACGGGCGATGAGGGTTGACGGAGTCCATCGAGGGGGAGGTCGAGGACGTGGTTCCGGCAACCGGCGACGGCGAGGCGGTCCTGGGGCGTTGGGGACGGCGGCACGGCGGCAAGGTTGCCTTGGGCGGGGTCACACGGGGCGAGGTGGCGGCAGTGAACGCCGGCGGAGGCTCCGGGCGAGGGCGACCGCGTCAGGGGCGGGGCATGGCTGGGAGAGAGACGAGAGAGAGTGGGGAGGGGAGGTCGTGCGTGGGGTTCTCCCCTGGCGGCGCTGGAGGGAGAGGGTGGGGATCGAGCGACATGGGGGGAGTGGGGCGCACTGGGGTTAGGGTTCGGTCGGGGTGGGGGGCTAAGGGGAGGCCGGCTGGGCCGGCCTGGCGGCCCATAGGCCAGCCGGGCCATGGTCCAGTGAGGGGGAGGGGGTGTCTTCTATTTCCTTTTTTTGTTCTTTGTTAGTTTTGTTTTGTTTTCTTTTTTTATTTGTAGTTTCTTTTATTTTTAGTTTTATAAAAATTACGACTAGTGCCTAAATTTGTATTTATCAACAAACTACTGTGAGGTTAATTCTTAACACATAATAGAATAGTTTTAGCATTTTATAAAATCAATAGGCATCTGTTTAGTTGTTTTCACTACTGTTTTAATTGTTTTAGAGCCTTTAAACATTTTACCAAAGTTTGGTTTCTCCACCATAATTACTTACGATTTATTTGACACAACCCGAACATTTTTAGTTTTGATATTTGAAAAACTTACTATTTGCCTATATTTTAAATTTTTAATTTGAATCATTTCTTTGAACTAGCTCGAGTTTATCAACAGTAACCGAGGTGACGTGGCACCATTAGCAGAGGTTTACTGTAGCTTGATTATCCGGGCGTCACAATTCTCCTCCACTACAAGAAATCTCGTCCCGAGATTTAAGAGGGGAGTAAGGGGGAAGAATAGGTTACGAAATTCTAACGGATCTTCTCGGTGTTGGTTGCTCTTCTCGAAGAGGTCAATCCAATATATAGATGCCTTCATACTTCTGCTTCAGGTCAAAATGATGAAGTCGTCATCCTGTCTTCGGGATCTTCATCGTACTTACGAAAAGGTAAGGGGTAGCTCGGCTACGACAGAATGCTTAAGGGGTAATCGTCTGGGGTTTTCCCGTGAATGAACAGATGAGTATCTTTCGAGTTTAACAAATCAAGAGTAAGGTAAGAAGGTACAATAAGGAGTTTGAAGCGGATAGACAATCGTCGTTCCCTGAAACAGAGTGTGAAAGGGGTTCAAAGCAACGGAAATAAGTATTGTGTTTAATACCAGGATTGAGGATCACACGGAAGGTGGCTCGTGAATTACATACAAGGCCAGGTGCGAGGAACAACCTTAAAAACAGGGGGTGTATAGGAGAGTCAGGTTTCGATCCTGTGGAACTGTGGGTTATGGGCCCACCATGTGGTTAAAGTAGGAAGGGCGTCGACATCTGGCACGGCCATGATAGCAAGACATGTCAGAGAGTAGCCTATCAGTTATGTCGGCAACAAAGTCAGTACCAAGGGCGAGGGACGAAGAGAACCATTTTCCTGCTCGTTGAAACGAGGCAGACCAATAGGTAAAGTTCTCGTCCATCGGTGGTTACCGGGATGTCACCATCAATAGTAACAGGGTGTTACTGACAGCATTGTACAACGAGGTGTTTACATAAGCAGGAGAATGTTACTGATTAGATCATATAGATCACAAGAAACGTTAAACCAACCAATGGAAAGGAAAATATGATTATCAGATTTAAACAGAAAAATGGAAAGGAAAATGTGTTTAAACACATATATCAAGGGTATATCCTTCCCAAGGACAAGTAGAGTATGATATCCATGACAGGATATAATGTAGAAAACTCTTTAGGTAGGGGAGAGAAATTTCATGACATTACCCATACAGCGGTGTTTGGAGAATTGAGCAGGAAACATTTAGCATTGGGCTTTAAATGTTCTTGTTGAAAATCGGAGTACCATAGACATGCTTCGAGATAGCATTGACATAGTCTTCAAGCAAAGGTCGTACTTTGGATACACCAAGGATTCATCAGGAACAACTTATAGAATAAGTCTTGCAATTTCCTCATGGAAGAATGGATAACCTTGCTAATAAGAGAACTATAACAGTAGGTCCTCCGGCCAGGTGTGCTGGCATGACATCACCTTACCAGGTCATATGAGGATCAATGTTATAACTCTTGAAAGTATGTTCCAACCATCATATCTGACCGAGATTCAGATCTGATCGGTGTTAGGAAACCTCAGACTCAAGATGCCTGAGAAGAAAAGGTGCAAGACAAATTGACGAGACGACATTGTAAGATTCTCGGGAATTGAACTGTGGAAGCAAGTTCCGAATCATGAGTTCATTATTAAATCAAGGATAGAATGAGGAGGTGGCTGATGGAATCAGCGACAATTCATCGAGATTAACAAAAGATGGATTTCCACAATTAAGTGAACAAGGAGATAACATTTGTCAGATCAAATGATATAAGGAAGTATGCTCACGGAAAACATACAAAATTAAACATTGGTTGAAAGGTGCGCCCAAAATATGGGTTGGGTTGCACGACTAATGTCAGAATGGTGATTCAATAATCAATAGTCTAAGAACGAACGGCCGACCATTAACTTCAAAGCAATAGGGTTGCTAGAAGGGCAGAATCCAAACAGCACCGTTCACCTGTTGGTATCCCGGTTAGATCCAACACGGGGACCAAGAAAGAATGGTGATGGTGATAAGTATTACCTGTATCAAGAATCCTTAGGAGGTGGTGAAATTCTCACGACATTCTTGACATAAAAGATGGTAATACTCCAAGGTATCGAAGAATAATTGCTGGATAGCAGGGGTCTCCAGGTATAACACAAAACACGAACAAGTTTGTGTTGGAGGGAAAGCAATAATGTTGTCGGTGATAACACAAATCATCGAGGGACAAGGATGGTTACATGTCATCATACATTTGGTTGATATTCTAGAAGGAATCAAAATGTTGTTTGATGACCACAACAAATTTAGTCGAGAGGCTCCACGAAGATGTAATCGATCGGCGATGACATCAAGTGAAAGGAATGATGAAGCGAATGGTTATTGGAACCATGGGTATGACACAAACTTGAAATCAAGTTTGCTATTCAGGGAGAAATGATATGATGAGGAAAATCGACGTAAGCTTAGCTCATCGTCGAGAATTGTGCTCCGTGAAGGACCAGGTAGCACAGTTAAAATTTAGCACAATGATGATATAGCCGATCAGGCTAGGAATGACTTAAATGAATATTAACTCGTAAGCAACAACATTTACTTAAGAGTTATTGAATCAGAGTGCGGACTCGATTCACTATTCGATGTTCTCGGTTGACGACAACCCAGAACCTAGGAACAATTGGATCCGGCGAGTGATAATGGTTTATGAAGAACCCATAAGAAGTTATGATGTCCCATGATATTCCTGAGATACTAGGGTGTAATACTCGACGGTAGATCAAAGTAAAGGTTGGACTGGTGTATTGGTCCACACAAGACAAGTGCTTAAACTTGCCTGAGAAATTGGGTCAAAGAAGAACATATGGTCGGAACCACGATTGCAAGGATCAATTCATAGATACCAAATGATATTATATCAAGGAGGATAGTTATTATTGCAAGAAGCTTCCATGATAGGATATACATCGTGTCCATGGGCATGAACACAAGTTCAAGGTCGACTCCCACTTCTTCAATGCATAACCTTTCATTCACTGCTCTAGATAAAACTGATTTCAGTGTCAAAACCTACCTGGTGAATTATCAGAGGAGTATGACCCGTGAAAACTTTCGAGTTCACGCAGTTTTAGAGAAGGCATATGTTCAACCCATAGGGGCTTCTTAGAAACATATACCACAAGTTTCATGAGTAAATATCACAAGCTCGAAAGTAGAGCATGCTGGAGAAAGCAGATGATACAATTTACCAAAGGCATTATGTATCCGAGGAAAGGCTCACAAGCTTATAGAATATGAAGGAATCTGTCGGATAAAATCCAACAAAGGATCTGGTGGTCCACAAGGGGTCTGATGTGAGCATCGGTACTCAACCCGAGGAAGAAGGAATACAAGGAGATCAGTTTATGGAAACAACTAACTAACTCAAAGTTCAAATGCAAAGGAATTATCACTTCCAAGACAAGGGATCAGAAGCAATGCTCTGATTAGGGATGGATAAGTTGAATAGCCTTAGGGGTACAATCGACATCAATTTATTGGTCGAGATCCAGCTCATGTTTTAAAATAACGTCTGAGCCGGAAAGATAATTTAAAAGGATCAACTGATGATTGCGTGCATTCGCACTCATTTTGAATCAATGGGATCAAAAAGACGATGCCTAAGGATACTAACGAATATTGCCAGACATATGGAAAGCATCCATAATGCAAGCAGGCAAGTATTGCAGAGCAATAAGCTACTAAGGATTTTTGGAGGATCGAATAGTATTTCGAAGACCATTGAGAAACACATGAACAACTGGGGGATGAGCGGATACTCGATAAGTGCGAGAATTATCCGTAGGGGTATTCGGGTGACAAAGAACAGCAAGGCAGTAAGCTCAAAGGATTATCGAAACAATAGAGAAGACTTCGGGGTATCTTGTAATAACAAGATCAATGGGGGATGATTGTATAAATGGCAAGTGTAAGTAGTTATCCATAAGGATTTATCGGTGGTCGGGATTAGCAAAAGTGATGGGCACAAAGTCTCGAGAGGAATAGCAAATAGTATCTTCGAAATCTTCTGGTGAAGTAGGCCATCATCTGGAATGAAGGGGCTCTCCGGGAGAAAGCATTTACGAGAACCTAGAGTTAGAGTTAGCAGAACCAT
The DNA here is from genome assembly GCF_003073215.2 of Triticum urartu. Taxonomy (NCBI): domain Eukaryota; kingdom Viridiplantae; phylum Streptophyta; class Magnoliopsida; order Poales; family Poaceae; genus Triticum; species Triticum urartu. Next base: position 317,813,935 of record NC_053024.1, on the reverse strand, counting down.
TTAACCCGAATAGAAGAGAGATCAGGGTCCCAGAGTAAAGGCGAGGAATAAAAGATCCTAATACCACCCAAATGGCGACGTGGGCCCGTAAGCCGCACAACCATGTTAGTAAAAGTTTTGTAATATCTAGACTCGACTTCGGCCAAGGAGTGTGGAAGGGGGATTCCTACAGGCAGTCGGCTCTGATACCAACTTGTGACGCCCCCAATTTGACCGTACACTAATCATGCACGCAAATGTGTACGATCAAGATCAAGGACTCACGGGAAGATATCACAACACAACTCTACAAATAAAATAAGTCATACAAGCATCATATTACAAGCCAGGGGCCTCGAGGGCTCGAATACAAGAGCTCGATCATAGACGAGTCAGCGGAAGCAACAATATCTGAGTACAGACATAAGTTAAACAAGTTTGCCTTAAGAAGGCTAGCACAAACTGGGATACAGATCGAAAGAGGCGCAGGCCTCCTGCCTGGGATCCTCCTAACTACTCCTGGTCGTCGTCAGCGGGCAGCACATAGTAGTAGGCACCTCCGATGTAGGAGGAGTCGTCGTCGACGGTGGCGTCTGGATCCTGGGCTCCAACATCTGGTTGCGACAACCAGGTAGAAGGGATAGGGGGGAAAAGAGGAAGAAGGCAACTGTGAGTACTCATCCAAAGTACTCGCAAGCAAGGAGCTACACTACATATGTATGCATTGGTACCAATTGGAATAAGGCTATCATATGTGGACTGAACTGCAGAATGCCGGAGTAAGAGGGGGATAGCTAGTCCTTTCGAAGACTACGCTTCTGGCAGCCTCCGTCTTGCAGCATGTAGAAGAGAGTAGACTGAAGTCCTCCAAGTAGCATCGCATAGCATAATCCTAACCGATGATCCTCCCCTCGTCGCCCTGTGAGAGAGCGACCATCGGTTGTATCTGGCACTTGGAAGGGTGTGTTTTATTAAGTATCCGGTTCTAGTTGTCATAAGGCCAAGGTACAACTCCAAGTCGTCCTGTTACCGAAGATCACGGCTATTCGAATAGATTAACTTCCCTGCAGGGGTGCACCACATACCCCAACACGCTCGATCCCATTTGGCCGGACACACTTTCCTGGGTCATGCCCGGCCTCGGAAGATCAACACGTCGCAGCCCCACCTAGGCACAACAGAGAGGTCAGCACGCCGGTCTAAACCTAAGCGCACAGGGGTCTGGGCCCATCGCCCTTAGCACACCTGCACGTTGCGTACGCGACCGGAAGCAGAACTAGCCCCCTTAATACAAGAGCAGGCTTACGTTCCAATCCGGCGCGCGCCACTCAGTCACTGACGTCACGAAGGCTTCGGCTGATACCACGACGCCGGGATACCCATAACTACTCCCGCGTAGATGGTTAGTGCGTATAGGCCAAATGGCCAAACTCAGATCAAATACCCCGATCTCGTTAAGCGTGTTAAGTATCCACGAACGTCGACCAGGGCCAGGCCCACCTCTCTCCTAGGTGGTCGGAACCTGCCCTGTCGCTCCGCCTCAAGTAACAGGGGGCCGTCGGGAACCCAGGCCCACCTCTACCGGATGGAGCCACCTGCCCTTCAGCCCCCATCTCCGAACAGTATCACAGGTAATGTAACTGTGTAAGTAATATTGTATATGCCCGTGATCACCTCCCGAAGTGATCACGGCCCAGTAGTATAGCATGGCAAGACGGACAAGAGTGTAGAGGGCCACTGATGGAACACTAGCATCCTATACTAAGCAGTAGGATAGCAGGTAATGGTAACAACAGTAGTAGCAAGGACAGGCTATGCATCAGGGTAGGGAATAACCGAAAAGCAGTAACATGCTACACTACTCTAATGCAAGCAGTATAGAAAAGAGTAGGCGATATCTGGTGATCAAGGGGGGGGCTTGCCTGGTTGCTCTGGCAAGAAGAGAGGGGTCGTCACACCGTAAGTCGTACGGGGTAGCAGCGGCGTCGGTCTCGGTGTCTAAGCGAGAGAAGAGGGAAGAAACAATAAATATATGCAAGCATATGCATAGTGATGCATGACATGACAAGTAACGCGTTAAGAGGTGCCCTAACGCGGTAGTAGTGACCGGTGAAAGGGGATGACATCCGGGAAAGTAACCCCGGTGTTTCGCGTTTTCGACCGGTGAACCGAGGGGAGAAAGTTACGTGTTCGCTATGCTAGGGATGTGTGGTGGGATAAACGGGCCGCGTATCCGGATTCGTCTCGTCGTTCTGAGCAACTTTCATGTACAAAGTTTTTCCATTCGAGCTACGGTTTATTTATATTAATTTTAAAAGATTTAAATCAATTTTAGGATTTATTTAATTATTTAAATCAACATTATCCAGAACAGTGTTTGCTGACGTCATCATGACGTCAGCAGTTGACCTGGTCACCTGACATATGGGTCCCGGCATGTCATTGCCTAAATAACTAACTAACCTGTTTAGTTAGATAAATTAGCAGGTTAATTAGTTATTAGTATTAAACATAATTAATTAAGTTAATTAATCTAGTTAATTAATTAATTAATTATTTTTTAATTTTTTATTATATATTTTTTTGTTTCGTTTTTTTTTTCTACTCCTTTTCATTATTTGATTTACAAGGAGGGCCCACATGTAAGTGGCTCAGGCCACCTCCCTCCTGTGCACGAATGTGCAGAGGGGAGGGGTAGGGGGCGCGGTGGCCGGACCTGGCCCCAGCGAGGCAATGGCCGACGCCGGCAGCGGGGTAGCCGACTGAAAGAGGCAAAGGTGTCCCGATGTTTCGATGAGATGGTGGCTATCGTTTTCTGTGGGAGTCGACCTTGACGATCCGACTACGAACGTGCGAGACGTCGCGCCTTAGCAATCGCTAAACCAACTTCCGAGGGGTTATTGACCACGCCGGAGCACAATCAACCTGACCACGAGGGCCTGTTTCCTGCGAGCAAACGAAGAACAAGCAAGAAACTGAGATTGCAATCTGGATATTGCGAATATAAGATGAAAGCTTTATTGATCAAGGTGGGGTTCTGTGACGTCTTGGTCTGGTCGTTGGACACAAACGAAGTACGGGAAGTTGCAGCTATGGCGAACTTTTAATCTAAACAAAACCCCAAAGTCTAAACGACGCCCTAAGGGCTGTATATATGGAGGAAGAGAGGGGAATTTCGTGGCCCTTGAGGGTGGGGTCCGAAACCAACCCTAACTCTTGTTTCCCCACACATACGGACTCTAAAAATAGCCTATACTTAAGTATTTCGAAATTACATGGGCCTGGCCCATTAATAAGGTGACGCAGCACCTAGAATAGCCTATGGACGAATATTATGAAGTGGCATCTTGTATATTTCGTCCATGGCTTCATGCACTCCTTATGGCGGCTTCAAAGTCCTGAAATCATCACTTGTAACTCCGTTCTTGATCCCCTTGCGCATGCCATCAACTTCATGCGTGTTCTTGCTCCAATGTTCATCCTTCTCCAAGCTAGGCCCTTCATTTGAAAGCAAAACAAATGTATCCAATTTAGGCAGCATCATAATCTCATGAACATTAGAATCATTACCAAGAAACGAAAGTACCTGGTAATTTAATTGGCGTGCGCGAGCTCTAGTAATTGGTCCAGTATATGTAACAGTAGGGGCTGTGGGTGTAACAATGGTATTGATGTCCTCATCATCCTCCCCTTCTTGAAATGAAGTCGTCCTCGACGGAAGCTCATCTTCCTCACCCAAATAAGGCTTCAAATCTGCAATATTAAAAATGGGACTAACCCCAAAATCTGCAAGTAGCTCAAGTTTATATGCATTATCATTTATTTTCTCTAAAACCTTAAAAGGACCATCAGCACGTGGCATTAGCTTTGATTTGCGCAGATTAGGAAATCTATCTTTACGCAAATGTAACCAAACAAAATCTCCAGGTGCAAACACAACATGTTTTCTACCCTTATCTCCAGCAAGCTTATATTTAGCATTCATACGCTCAATGTTTTCCTTAGTTAACTCATGAATTTTTAAAATCAATTCAGAACGTTCTTTAGCATCAAAATTAACCTTCTCCGAAGATGGAAGAGGCAACAAATCAATAGGTGCACGAGGTAGGAAACCATACACAATTTCAAAAGGGCACATCTTAGTAGTAGAATGCAATGAACTATTATAAGCAAATTCAATATGAGGCAAGCATTCTTCCGACATTTTCTTGTTATTCTTCAAAACAGCCCTAAGCATAGTAGACAATGTTCTATTGACTACTTCAGTTTGTCCATCAGTTTGGGGGTGACAAGTAGTACTAAAAAGCAGCTTAGTCCCCAACTTAGCCCATAAACATCTCCAAAAGTGGCTAAGAAATTTAGTATCACGATCTGAAACAATAGTATTTGGCACACCATGTAAGCGAATAATTTCACGAAAGAACAAATCAGCAACATTAACAGCATCATCGCTTTTATGACATGGTATAAAGTGTGCCATTTTTGAGAACCTATCCACGACAACAAATATGCTATCCCTCCCCTTCTTTGTTCTAGGTAAACCTAAAACAAAGTCCATAGATATATCCTCCCAAGGAACACTAGGTACAGGCAAAGGCATATATAAACCATGAGGATTGAGTCGTGACTTAGCTCTTTGACATGTAGTGCAGCAAGCAACAAAACGCTCAACATCCCGTCTCATCTTTGGCCAAAAGAAATGTGTAGCAAGTATATCCTCCGTCTTCTTGACGCCAAAGTGTCCCATTAATCCTCCTCCATGCGCCTCCTGCAACAACAAAAGACGAACGGAGCTAGCTGGAATGCATAGCTTGTTAGCACGAAACACAAATCCATCGTTAAGAACGAACTTGTTCCAAGTTCTTACCTTCCTTACAATTCTGCAATACATCTTTAAATTCAGCATCATTAACATATTGATCCTTGATGGTCTCCAAACCAAATATTTTAAAGTCAAGTTGTGAAAGCATAGTATAACGACAAGACAAGGCATCAGCAATAACATTTTCTTTACCCTTCTTGTGTTTAATCACATAAGGGAAAGTCTCAATGAATTCAACCCATTTAGCATGTCGACGGTTCAGTTTTGCTTGACTTTTAATGTGTTTCAAAGATTCATGATCAGAATGTATAACAAATTCCTTGGGCCATAAATAATGTTGCCATGTTTCTAAGGTCCGAACAAGAGCATATAATTCTTTATCATAAGTAGAATAGTTCAGACTAGGCCCACTCAATTTTTCAGAAAAGTATGCAACAGGTTTTCCATCTTGTAATAACACACCTCCTAATCCAATTCCACTAGCATCACATTCAAGCTCAAAAGTCTTATTGAAATTAGGAAGTTGGAGTAAAGGAGCATGTGTCAACTTATCTTTCAATACCGTGAAGGCTTCTTCCTGTGCGGTACCCCAAACAAAAGGTACATCCTTCTTTGTAAGCTCGTTGAGAGGTGCAGCAATGGTGCTGAAATCTCTCACAAAACGCCTATAGAAACCAGCGAGGCC